>NC_047118.1:65489502-65717962 GCF_902500255.1 Thalassophryne amazonica | reverse complement strand
ACAACTTACCCTTAACTTAATGGACTTATGCCAGCATTTTTTAATTTTTTTAATACGGTTTTGGACACACAATGGACTCTCAAAGCATGCTGTGTGGTGGAAGGGACCCTCTCCTGGCCATGAGGTCGAGCAACTTGTTGGAGAATTCACAAATTCTCAGGATGTCCCAGAGAACAGACCAGTTAACCAAACCAAGCGCAACTAGTTTTGAGCATTTGTCTGCTAAACGGGCAGCACTTTAACACCAACAGGTCTATCTTGGAGGGAACTTCCTGCAGCCCTGTTTCCCTGACATGCACTTTACCTGGAAGTAGGAGCTGAAGGAGGCGAGCACGATGCGGTGACAGGGAAACTCCTGCCCTCCGCAGCACAGAGTGACGTCACAGAAGGCGTTGTTGAGCCGGAGGCTGTTGAGGCCCTGGAGGACGGTGTTTGGGTGTCTGGCCTCCACAAACAGGTAGTCCTCGTTCACAGAGGCGGCAGGAGCAGCCGAGAGGGGTTGTCGCGGAACCGGGAAGGTAGCGTTCAGACCGGCATTAGCATCGATGATCTCAGCCATCATTCGCTTTAGTCACAGAGGCACTAGATCCAACTAGAACACTAAATCCAACAAAAACACATTTACGACAAACCACCACAAGATAAAATATTTTACAACTTTGTAAAGCTGCGACAGGAGAGAATATCAAGAGATTTGTGAGGCTTAGCGTTAGCACTAACATAGCTTAGCGGCAGCACTCACGAACGTTTTCTCTTAAAATATAAAAACATATCGTGCAACTATAATAGTATCGGGTACTCTTACTAAAATTATGTTAAATAATTAAAAGGTGGCATAAGGACAGTTATTACCTGACGGACATAACAGTTATTGCTGCACCCACGTCAGGTGTAGCGCTTAAAAAAACCCCTCTCCGCTCTCGCCGTAGTAAGCCCCTCCCACCTAGACAACGCTTAACAAGAGAAGTGAAGCTTCCATACTTCCTATTTCGCTTCGGTTACTTATTTATTTATTTATAGAAATAAGTTAAAAAAATTGTTTTGTTTTTTTTATTTCACACTGTTTCCACTGAATTGATTTATTTTATTATTATTGTTATTTTGTATTTTATAGAAGTGGTAAGATCTTGAACACATTACATAATTTTATTTTTATTCAGTGAGGCACATAAACTCAGACACATATACATATCAGAGTATTTATGAGAGAAGGTTTCTCAGTGTGTTTGGTTAAACCATCGATCCACTAGATGGCAGATGCAGCTGCCAGCAGCTGCCATCTTCCTTAGCGTCACTGCATCGTCAGATTAAATAGAAATAGATTATTTGCTGACTTAAACTTGG
Source organism: Thalassophryne amazonica (assembly GCF_902500255.1). NCBI lineage: Eukaryota > Metazoa > Chordata > Actinopteri > Batrachoidiformes > Batrachoididae > Thalassophryne > Thalassophryne amazonica. The sequence goes on along the minus strand of NC_047118.1, from coordinate 65,716,618 downwards.
GCTAAAGTAATCTGAAAATGCTGTTTTGTACAGCGACAAGCTGTACAATCCTTTGTAAGCTGACAAAGGTTAACCAAATAAAAAATAAACGTAGTGTATATTTTGCCGGATACGGCAAACACGCACCTAGCGACCGGATCTCCTCGCTGATTCAACATGGCGGCGGTGCTCGCGGCCATGGAAATAGAGACTATATTTCCATGCCCTCGGCACTGAGTGTTGGTGCTAATTTTTCATCTTTAAATGCCGAGTGTTGGTGCTAATTTTTCATCTTTAAATGCGGTTTTGGGTGCCATAAAGTCATTTGAATCGGAACAGAAAATCACCTACTGCTGGAGGGATTCTCGGACGCTAAAAGCAGCTCAAAAACGTGGCATAGAAATTATTTCCGCCATGTGTTGAAAATTATTTCCACCGCGCCCGAAATTATGTCCAACGGCACTTTTCACCACACAGTGGAAATAATTTCAGGCACGGTGGAAATAATTTTTGCAGTCTTGGTAATTTTCTGTATAGGGCGGGGATGATAAACAAAACCTGCAAATTCAAGACAGAATAAAAACGAAAATACAGAAGTCCACATCGGCATGTGTGCTTATCCTGTTTTTTCTCTGTCAGTGTCATGTCTGCAAAACCTTTGATCATTCTACCCCTGAATGGTGAATGGTAAAATATGCTAATTTTCAATAACGAAAATCACCAATATCAAGCTACTATCATGAATGTAAAATAAGGAGATCTTAAACTCCAATTGCCTTTAAGTTCCCGCTCGACCGCAGCCGTTCCGTTCCGTTGTGAATAAATTTAGACGGCCGGCAAAACCTCGCAGCCCGCAATTTTGCCAGTGCGGCGTATAGCGAAGTATCGTCCAGTTCAACTTTGCCGAGGGCGCCACCATGTTGAAATAAACTACACGATGATGTCATTTGAACTAGCCAATCAGCGAGGAGATCCGGTCAAATATCGCTAGGTGCATGTTTGCCGTATCTGGCAAAATATAACCTGCCAAAAATAAATAATAATAAATTGTAGTGAACTTTCATAAATGTGTATTATATAATATAAATGATTTGGGGGATGACTAAAATTGCTGAATAAAGGCTAGAAAATTATTTATTTTGTTGTGTCGGTCAGATTTCTTTCAACTTGTTTTATTTATTTATTTTAACTGAGGTGGGTTAAGAGCAGTCTTTAATATTAATATGATATTCAATTCAATTTATACCGCGCCAAATCGAGATAATGTCGCCTCAAGGCTCCTCCCATAAAAACAGCTCAAAAACAATATAAAAAAACATATAAAATAAAACATCAAAAAACACAAAAGTTCAATATAAAACACAGTAAAAAGTAAAAGAACTTAAAGGAATTAAAAAAGGATGCTAGACATAAGACTGGGTAAAAAGATGTGTCTTTAGTCTTTTCTTAAAAATCTCCACAGAATCTGAAAGTCTCACTGAGGCCGGGAGAGCATTCCACAAAATAGGAGCACAGTACAAAAAGCCTCTCTGTCCTGCAGACCTTTTCCTCACCCTTGGGACACAGTTCTGCAATAAGGCTTTACTGAATCAGCCATGACCTCCATGACCAGTAAAAAAATCAAGGACCGAGACGTCGCCTGGTATGGCGGAGCCGGGGTCCCACCCTGGAGCCAGGCCTGGGGTTGGGGTTCGAGCGCGAGCGCCTGGTGGTTGGGCCTTAGCCCATGGGGCCCAGCCGGGCTCAGCCCGAAAGAGCGACGTGGGCCTGCCCTCCTGTGGGTTCACCACCTGCAGAGGGGGCCATGGGGGTCGGGTGCAGAGAGGATTGGGTGGCGGTCGAGGGCGGGTGGCCCGGCGGCCCGGTCCATGCTCACAGCCCCTGGCTGTTGGGATGTGGAATGTCACCTCGCTAGGGGGGAAGGAGCCTGAGCTTGTGCGGGAGGTTGAGAGATACCGACTAGAGATAGTCGGGCTCACCTCTCTCAGCTTGGGCTCTGGTACCCAACTCCTGGAGAGGGGGATGGGCGCTTCATTTTTCTGGCGTTGCCCACGGGGAGAGGCGGAGAGCTGGGGTCACAAAGCTTATTGCTCCCCAGCTCAGTCGCCATGTGTTGGAGTTAACTCCGGTGAACGAGAGGGTCGCGTCCCTACGCCTTCGGGTCGGGGACAGATCTCTCACCGTTGTCTCAGCCTACGGGCCGAGCCGCAGTGCAGAGTACCCGACCTTCCTGGAGTCCCTGGGAGGGGTACTAGATAGCGCTCCGACTGGGGACTCCATTGTTCTCCTGGGGGATTTCAACGCTTACGTGGGCGGCGACAGTGAGACCTGGAGGGGGGTGATCAGGAAGCACGGACTCCCCGATCTGAACCCGAGTGGTGTTCAGTTGTTGGACTTCTGTGATAGTCACAGTTTGTCCATCACTACATTTCTCGGCTGGCTTGGGAACGCCTTGGGGTTCCCCCGGAGGAGCTGGGGGAGGTGTGTGTGGATCGGGAGGTCTGGGCGGCTTTGCTGAACTGCTGCCCCCGGGACCCGACTCCGGATAAAGCGGAAGAAAATGGATGGATGGATGGATGAATCAGCCAAATAGACTGGTGCCAGTCCATGAACCACTCTATAGGCCAATAGCAAAACCTTAAAATTCGACTTTGCAGAGACAGGTAGCCAGTGAAGGGATGCCAAAATGGGGGTAATGTGATCAAACCTTCTATTCGTGTCAAGAGTCTGGCAGCAGCATTTTGAACCAGTTGAAGACCCCTAGTACTGGACTGCAGCAAACCAGAAAATAACGCGTTACAATAATCTAATCTAGCAGAGATATATAAAGTAAGTCCCTTCGGCTGCTCCCTTGTCTCGGGGTCGCCACAGCAGATGCAAGGTGGATCTGCATGTTGAACTGGAATAGGTTTTACGCCGGATGCCCTTCCTGACGCAACTCCACATTACATGGAGAAATGTGGTAGGGGTGGGATTTGAACCCGGGACCTTCTGCACTGAAACCGAGCGCATTAACCACTTGGCCACCACGCCTAATCTAGCAGAGATAAATGCATGTATCAGTCTCAGCATCAGCCATAGACAGGATGGAACAAGGCCTCGCTATATTTCACAAATGGAAGAAAGCAGTCCTTGTGATGTCTCTAATGTGGAGGTCGGTCAAAAGACAACGTGGGATCAAAAATTACCCCAATATTCCTCACTTTGTCCGTATGATGTATAACACACGAACCCAAGCTAAGCGCCAGCTGGTCAAATTGATGCTGATGCCTCGCCGGACCAAGAACCATCATTTCAGTCTTATCAGAGTTTAAAAGTAGGAAGTTACTAAACATCCAACTTCTCAGTGATGTAAGACAATCTTCTAAAGATTTTATTTGACTGAGATTCCAGCAGTTATCGGCATGTACAATTGAATATCATCAGCATAGCAATGAAGGCAATCCTGAAACACTGCAGTACATGCCCAAGAGGTGCTACATACAGGGAAACAAGCAGGGGGCCAAAGACAGATCCCCGTGGAACCCCAAACTTCACATCACTAAGATTAGAAGTAGTGTTATTGTGCAAAACACATTGAGAATGACTGGACAGGTATGATATCAACCACGCAAGAGCACTACCAGAAATCCCAAAATAATTCTCCAGCCTATCGAGTAAAATATGATGATCCACAGTATCAAACACAGCACTAAGATCTAACAGCACCAAAACCATGGTGGTGTCCAAATCCATTGCTCGCAGAAGATTATTCTCTACTTTAGTGAGAGCTGTCTCTGTGGAGTGATATTTTCTAAAAGCAGACTGCAACAGCTCAAAAAGATTGTTCTCAGTAAGGTGGTCCACGAGCTGCTGTGAAGCCACTTTTTTCCAGAATTTTAGAACGAAATGATAGATCTGATATTGGCCTATAATTTTTCAATACACTAGGGTCAAGATTAGATTTCTTAAGTAATGGTTTAATCACTACAGATTTAAAGCATTTGCAGTGAGGAAAATAAGTATTTGAACACTCTGCAATTTTGCAAGTTCTCCCACTTGGAAATCATGGAGAGGTCTGAAATTTTCATCTTAGGTGCATGTCCACTGTCAGAGACATAATCTAAAAAAAGACTCAGCCATGACCTATCTTCAATGCTCTTACTGAGGGAAGGAGGTTGTTTGCCAAAATCTCGCAATACATGATCCTATCCATCCTCCCTTCAGTACGGTGCAGTCGTCCTGTCCCCTTTGCAGAAAAACACCCCCCAGAGTATGATGTTTCCACCCCCATGCTTCACGGTTGGGATGGTTTTCTTGGGGTTGTTCTCATCTTCAAAACATGGTAAGTGGAGTTGATTCCAAAAAGCTCTATTCTGGTCTCATCTGACCACATGACCTTCTCCTATGCCTTCTCTGGATCATCCAGATGGTCACTGGTGAACTTCAAACAGGTCTGGACATGTGCTGGCTTGAGCAGGGGGACCTTGCTGCCCTGCAGGATTTTAAACCATGACAGCATCATGTGTTACTAATGTAATCTTTGTGACTGTGGTCCCAGCTCTCTTTAGGTCATTGACCGGGTCCTCCTGTGTAGTTCTGAGCTTTCTCAGAATCATCCTTTTTTTTTTTTTTTTTTTAGATTATGTCTCTCACAGTGGACATGTAGGGCTGTCACGATTAGGAATTTCTGGAGACGATTAATTGTCAGACAAATAATTGCAATTGATGAATATATTGTCTTTTTTTTTCTTTTTTTCCCTTCTTTATATTCTACTATTGTAGTATAATTACACAACTCTGGAAGAATGATTGGCTTCTGAGAGTGGAGAAACTGGGAATGGTGCAACATTTTTATTTTTATCTTCATTTTACATACAGTCCCAACTTTTTCTGAATTGTGGTTGTTTCTGTTGCATTTCTGAAATTGTTTCTCCTTATCAGTCACGTTTTGTGCTTAAACACTGCATTAAGCCCATATTGAACAAATAAATACCTTTGGAAAGTAACAGCTGTTAAAGTTCAGAGTTCTCACCTGCTTTTTGTGATCTGTGCATCTGAACATCACCACAGCTTCTCCATGTCAGGGTTTTTTTTTTTTTTTTTTGTGGCTCAGTTCATTCATATGTGGTCCCAGCTCTCTTCAGGTCATTGACCGGGTCCTCCTGTGTAGTTCTGAGCTTTCTCAGAATCATCCTTACCCCACAAAGTGAGATCTTGCATGGAATCCCAGACCGAGGGAGATTGACAGTCATCTTGTGTTTCTTCCACTTTCTAATAAATAATCATAACAGCTGTTGTCTTTTACCAAGCTGCTTGCCTGTTGTCCTGTAGTCCATCCCAGCCTTGTGCACGTCTGCAGTTTTGTCCCTGGTGTCCTTAGACAGCTCCTTGGTCTTGGCTATGGTGGACAGGTTGGAGTGTGTGAACAGGTGTCTTTTATACAGGTAACAAGTTCAAACAGGTGCAATTAATACAGGTAAAGAGTGCAGAATAAGAGGGCTTCTTAAAGACAAATTAACAGGTCTGTGTGAGCCAGAATTCTTGGTGGTTGGTAGGTGATCAAATACTTATTTGCAGCATTAACATACAAATCAATTATTTAAAAAAAACATACATTGTGATTTCCAGATTTTTTTTTTTTTTTAGATTATGTCTCTCACAGTGGACATGTAGGGCTGTCACGATTAGGAATTTCTGGAGACGATTAATTGTCAGACAAATAATTGCAATTGATGAATATATTGTCTTTTTTTTCTTTTTTTCCCTTCTTTATATTCTACTATTGTAGTATAATTACACAACTCTGGAAGAATGATTGGCTTCTGAGAGTGGAGAAACTGGGAATGGTGCAACATTTTTATTTTTATCTTCATTTTACATACAGTCCCAACTTTTTCTGAATTGTGGTTGTTTCTGTTGCATTTCTGAAATTGTTTCTCCTTATCAGTCACGTTTTGTGCTTAAACACTGCATTAAGCCCATATTGAACAAATAAATACCTTTGGAAAGTAACAGCTGTTAAAGTTCAGAGTTCTCACCTGCTTTTTGTGATCTGTGCATCTGAACATCACCACAGCTTCTCCATGTCAGGGTTTTTTTTTTTTTTTTTTGTGGCTCAGTTCATTCATATATTCTCATTTTTTAAATATGTTTTTAAAGCTATTTGACCGTTTATTTCATCTCATGATCTCATAAATTCAGCATACAACGCGCACATGGTGTGAACAGGACGGTAATGGCAGAATCACACCTTTAGAGAAAGTTCAGAGAGAAGTAAAGGCAGCTCCACGTTTTCGTTTTGTTAACATGTTCACTCGGGTTAAAATCCTCTCTCTGCTCCGCGCTCGCTGTGCACTGAACGTGTCGCGCCTGCATTCAGGAATCTCCCTCACGCACCCCCTCCCTCGCAGTCTGCAGCCTGTTAACTCCGCGCGCGCGCACACACAGGCACAGACACAAACACACCGACAGCTCCGCATTTTAGACGGGTTTTGAAGAAGACGGCACTGTTTTAATCGGCTGTCAGCCTCCATGTTATTGTCCCGCCTTAAGACGAGAGTGAGGCTGCAGCACAATGATGTCAGATTCTGAGTTGTTTTATGCTTTGTGGATAAAATACATAATTCACGGTAATCGCGAATATGAAAAATAATCGCGAATATGAAAAATAATCACGATTGACGAATATTGTAATAATTGTGACAGCCCTATGGACATGCACCTAAGATGAAAATTTCAGACTCCTCCATGATTTCTAATTGGGAGAACTTGCAAAATCGCAGGGTGTTCAAATACTTATTTTCCTCACTGTAGGAACAGATCCAGAAGTTAGTGAGAAATTAACAATTTCCAGCACAGTCGGCCCAAGAATGGTCCATAGATCGTTAAACAGTTTTGTTGGTATGGGATGAAATAAACAGGTTGTACTTTTTGTAGACATCATGAGTTTCATCAGCATGCCTAGTGAGATACTACTGAATTCAGTAAATCTACGTAGCACCTCAGTGGTAGCACCCACCTCAGCAGCATGGTGCAGTGGCTGAACCAAGGCGTGCTGAGATATACTTGACCTAATATCTTCTTTTTTTCTCAAAATAGTCCAGGAAGTCCTGTGCTGAAAAAGGCGAACAACCAACAGGTGGCTCTTCATGAATGAGAAATGCTACCGTGTCAAAGAAGAACTTTGACTTATGCTTGTTTTTATTAATCAAATCAGAGTAATAGGCTCGCTTTGTAGCCCATAGTGCATACTTATAATCTAAAGTAGCATCATGTTACACAAGGTGAAATACCTCTAATTTGGAACCACGCCCTTTCCGTTCCAAACCCCTAGCCTTCTGCTTAAGGTCACGCAAGTAACCGTTGAACCAAGGCAACTGAGCTTTGGGAAAACATGGCCTTAATAAAGTGTATCAAGTGTTATCAAGTGTAGCCTTGAGCGCTGAATTTAAGCTATCCGCAAGACTGTCCACTGACTGAACATTCACCAAGCTTGAAGTTAAAATTTCAGGCAGTCTAGCTTTGAGTGCAGTCACAGTTGAAGGTTTAATACGTCGCTGTGATAAGAGACAAGGTTGTTGTTCCACTTAATACGGCAGTGTAAATGTAAACCTAATAAACGAGTGGTCAGAGACCACCGATGCAAGAGGCAAGATGTCTATATTCATGACAGCGAAGCCACGTACGAGAACCAGATCCAGGGTGTTACCACTAATGTGCATCTCACTGAGGCTGGGAGCGCATTCCACAAAATAGGAGCACGGTACGAAAAGGCTCTCTGTCCTGCAAACCTTTTCCTCACCCTTGGGACACAGTTCTGCATCCCGTGAACGCAGAGACCGGGCCGGTACATAAGGCTCAACTGAATCAGCCAGATAGGCCGGTGCCAGTCCATGAACAACTCTATAGGCCAATAGCAAAACCTTAAAATTCGACCAGGGCGTTGCCACTAATGTGCGTCAAGTCACAAATGCATTGCTGGAATCCCAATGCATCCACAATTTCCATAAATGATTTGCATAGGGGATCAGAGGGCTTATTTATATGAATGTTAAAGTCACCAATAATGAAGATGTTATCTGCACTATATCTTTAATATAATGCAAGTGTGCGAAGCTAACTTTCACCCCTGATTATTTCCCATTTTTAACTTCATAATGAAATTAAGGATCAGATCAGACTAGTATCTGGTGTCATGGCAAACATGGTGTGTTTGACAAGTTGATGGTATTTTTCTCTCTGGACTGGGACAAAAAATTAATTCAAGTCTATTATATGAATAGTCTGATCCTCTTCTGTATTTCTTTTGACAAATATTGGCTGTACAAATGTGGGACTGAGTTTGAATAAATGTAACAGAACAGTAATGGCATGGAAAATGCAGATTTATGGTGAAACTCTCTTGAAAACATTGATCATGTCCACATTGATTTCTATTTATGTCTGAGTGTCTGATGCTAACCAAGATGGTGGCACCCTGGCAACAGCCAGCGAATGAACGGCTCGCCGCAGTCCTCCATCTAGTGAGTAAACAAATAAATGGGTTAAACTCAGCCACATGGGATGTGCAGCCAGTACATTCTGAGTGCTGGTGCCGGTCTCACAGACCAAACAGTCCCCCCTAAAAATCAGTCCGCCCTGCCTTCACTACACATGCTTCATTGCAAAGCGTCAGTAGCGACTCACCAGTTATCGCCTCATTTCTGCTTAAAACGGCCTTGTGTCTGTTTAAAACTGACTTTAGAATGATTTGTGAGGTTTTACCTTGTCATCTGATGGTTAATAATCCCATTATTTCCTTTGATCACTTTGAGTGAAGAGTCCGTCTCAGATGAGCTGCAGTGGTCCCAAATGACGCATCCGCAGTGGAGGCAGGGCGGACCAATTTTTTGAGAGAGACCCTTTGGTCTGTGACACCGGTCCAAAGCTCGGATGAATGAGGAGGGTAGAAGGAGGCGAGGCGTGAACTGTAAAGTTTGTCAAATCTGCATGGGGTGAACAGCCAGTACACTCTAGTGCCAGTCCCAATCCCGGATAAACAAGTAGGGTTGCGTCAGGAAGGGCATCTGGTGTAAAACAAGCCAACACAACCATGCTGAGTACAAACTGGATTTCCATACGGTTGAGGCCCTGGTTACCAACGGTCTGCACCGGTGCCATTGCCCAACAGGGTGCTGGTGGAAATTGGGCTACTGCTGGGAAAAGAAGAAGAAAGAGGAGGAAAACATGTTCAGAGACAGTGGGACAAGAGGAAAACTTAAATGATGGAAGCAAGAGTCAGGATTTTAAATGTTGGCAGTGTGACTGGTAAAGGGAGAGAGCTGGCTGATATGATGGAGAGGAGAAAGGTAGACATATTGTATGTGCAAGATACCAAGTGTAAGGGAAATAAGACCAGGAGCATAGGCGGTAGGTTCAAGTTGTTGTACTAATATCTTTGGAGAATGTTATGTGTCGACGCGGGTTGAGGAGCGGACCTGCGTTTGACGGAACCCAGCGCCAAAACAACCAGAAAGCGGTTCCAATAACAAAACATGGTATGTTCCCGCTGCACCACACCCCGGCAACACCAATGACGAACGGTACAAAGGCCCACCGAGGCTGGCGTGGAACCGGGCCCTAACCAAACCAGAAAAAACGCCCCTAACAACCCCCCCCCCTAGGTGCAGAGGTCTTCTGAGTACGCTTAGCGTGACCAACCTGCACCACCCCACAACCCACAAGACGAACGGTCTTGGGGCGAGTGAGGTTGGGGTTAGGGAAGTAGGGAAATAAAAAACAACAAAACAAAACGACCCCAGACCCAAACAGAAAATACCTAATTACAAATAATAAAAACCAACGATTAACTGAGTCCAGGATGGGCTTCGAACCGCCTGTCGTTCACTCCACCAGATACGCCCCTGAATCCCCAAACAATTTATAATCCCTTTCAGAAAAAGAAAAAAAAAAAATTAGCCCAAACAATTTTATTTATTTTTTTTTTTTTTGTGTATTATTTCGCCTGTCCCAGAACACCTGGAGAGACGTCACCACTATTTTTCTTGACGCTTCTATGACGGGGCAATATAGCGGCTTCAGGTCATCCGAGCTGCATGGGCTCATCTGCAAGAGGAGCCAGAGGTCCCGTCGGAGGAGTCTCAGTGGGGCGAATAAGAGGTAGCCCAGATCTGTGTCGGGGAAAAGCCCCGAGACAAAAAAACCTGTTCTGATGGCCGCCCTCTCTCGCGTCCACGCTCCTTCATCCGATCATCTAGACGAATCACCAACGATATTAGCTCATCTAAATCATTTGGCTCGTCACGGACTACTAGCTCGTCTTTTAATGGATCATTTAAACCAACCACAAACACTCCGCTTAATGCTGCGGCATTCCAACCGGACTGAGCAGGAAAAATTCGGAAATCCACAGAATAATCCGCCGCACTCCGCCTCCCCTGCCTGAGATTCAGCAACCGCTGGGCAACGGTATGAGCAAAAACCAGAGAACATTGCATCAAAAACGGAGCACAAGCTTCAACGTTTCCCGCATAAGGCTCCGGACGACAAATCAATTCAGAAGCCGAATCTCTGGGTGACGGAGTTATCTGCACCGGTATCGATGGTGCCGCAGCTGCAGCAGCAGGAAGCGGAACGGCTTGCGCTGCAAGCTCCGTAACGCGGACATCTGTTTGTTTAATTTGGTTTGTGAGATGCTATAATTGTTCCCATATTTTCTCCAAGTGTTCTTGAACTCTTTCGGCGAATGGAACTGCCTCTGCCGCTGGGTCCATTATGGAATGGCCGGGAACTACTGTTATGTGTCGACGCGGGTTGAGGAGCGGACCTGCGTCTGACGGAACCCAACGCCAAAACAACCAGAAAGCGGTTCCAATAACAAAACAATTTATTTTCCCCTTTTGGTGCATAACAAAGTGTACAAACTAAACATGCGTCTGTCTGGCGGAGTGAAGGACGGCGCGCACTCCAGCGCCCAAAAGGATCGAAGCCCGGCGCTTCTGGACCCACGTTCACCGCCAAACACCCCCCAGGTGGACACGACAAACCGACTCTCTGCGAAGGATAGAAAAGGTGAGGTAAGTCAGCAGCTACAACTAATATCCTTCAAAGGCACACACTATCAGCAACACATTCAGGTCTGAATTTAAGCTTTATGTAAATGAGCAGCTTCTCACAACAGGTGGAGGATCATCTGTCCGCACGCCACGGTCGTGAGAAGCGAGCTGCACAACTCATCAGTATTCACATATACTGCGTAACAAAATACCAAATTACTGTTAACAATTATTCAGACAATCAAATCACCTCTGATGTGTGCTGACAGCATGTGTCCCTCACCAGTCCTCCTTCACAGGCCCGATGTGTCAAATCCAGGCGCGGTCCTCAGCGTCTCACAAACGAACATCACAAGGTCGAGTTCCCGGCAATTCTGCTTGAATCACACATGACTTAAATGCAGAACGCCATCTCATTATCTGCTTCAGCTGAAAGTCTTTAAGGTTGCACGTGAGCACCATCCACAGGTGCTGCACATCATGTTGATGAGGGTGAAGGACTCTGCCAGCACCTTCTCCACAGACAATAAATCAGTTTGCATACCACCTGGAGAGCAAAGAAAAGAAAAGAACACCAAAATGTCCAGCCACACCCCCCCAACACACAACAGAGAAATTATTATTATGCAACAACAGTGAACAATGGACTCATACCCCATTCCAAATCATTATAGAAACTTTGCATAATTTATTTCCACCCTTGAAAAATGTCAGCTATTGATTTTATAAACACTACCCAATATAGAACCCGTGGATGCCCACGGGCAACACACTAGTATCAATTATAAATCGTTTTACAAGTAGAGAGATTTTTTTTTAATTAAACAAGTGACACGACATCACAATTTACAAAATCAGTCATTAATACAGGAAAAAAATGACCAAGCAGGTTACTTACAACAAGCCTAAATTACACTATTTGGCAGCATTATTTATGAATTTAACCATGAATACGACAGTGATGCCATAATATCAAAGTCATCCTGAAATCAGGTGCAAATTTCACCACACCAGCAGATTAAGCTTACTCCAAACTGCAGACAAAAACCCATAAGGCTTCATTATTTTTATAGTACTGCAAATGAGCCCTTTCAAGTAATACAAGTACATAGAATGACGTTCTTAAAAAGATGTGACTTTTCAGGTACAGCGTGACAGAAGGGACATGGGAGATTAGAGCCTAGATTTGATCTGTTTTCTTAAATGAACATCATTCTCTGTTGTACCGTGAAGTTTGACTGATGATGCCACAGAGAAACATTGCACAATATAATTTCTCCAGCCACAGAAGCCTGTATCACCTTCAGAGATGCCCTGGGAGTCTTGATGGCTTCCCTCACTAGTCTCCTCCTTAAATGGTTGACAATTGCCACTCTGTACAGTATCATCATGTTTGTATTAATGATTGATGTAAATGAAATCCAACACATATTCACTGACACTGACTAACTTGTGTGAAGAAAAGTGGCTTGAAAAGTGATTATTTATTTGTGTTACAATATTGAGGGACTATAATTATGTGCACCAGGCTTTGACATTTCTTACTTAATTTCTGTCGTGTTATAGAGATTAGTTTTCACTGTGAGTTTAACCAGCATCATTTTAGAAATTTTAATATGAAGAAGACTAAATTTTTGTTTTTAATTTGTCATTAAAAATACAAAATCTGTATCAACTTCAGGGGACGTAAACATTTTTCATATGTCAACCATTCATTTGGCTTTGATATTTTTTTAATTTAATTTCTGTCATGTTGTAGAGATTAGTTTTCACTCTGAGTTTAAAGAGTATAATTATATTGTTTTTAATATAAAGAAGACTTAATTATTTAGTTATGTCATAACATTTTTGAATGTGTATAAGCTCAAAGGGACACAAATGTTTTACACAGCACTTGTTTAATTTGTGTCATGTTGTAAAGAATAGTTGTCACTGAGTTTAAAGGGTTTAATCTTAGATATTTTAATATCAAGAAGACTAATTTTTTTCATTTAATGTCATAAAAATATTACAATGCTCAAGTGGACAAACGTTTTCCACAGCATCGCACTTTCCTTTCGTGCAGAGCCACAGTATTTTTGTGTGTTTTGAACTTCAAATATAGAATTTATTATCCAAGGCCAAAATATAGCCATTGGGTATTGCGAAGACTTTGCATCCGTCCATTTGTTGGTGCGTCTGTCTGTGCTCAGCATAACTCCAGTCATAGTACTGCCAGGGTCTTCAAATTCACAGGGAACATTCTTGGGAGACAGACCTTGGACAAGTTCAAAAATGGCTAACCGTGACTTATTTTAAGTGGTCAAAAGGTCACATTCTTTCTACACACTCATTCATTGATTACTTGCTCATACGGCAAGGGTACTTTAGCATTGCTTTCTGTATTTTTTTATATATCATGTGTGCTGACAAGTTTTTTGTAATAATCTCTAAGCGTAAATATAACAATATGTGATCGTATTCCTTCTCCAGAAAGTGTATGTTTTCAAACTTAAGAATTCTTTTTAGTTCAGTTATTTTTTAATGCTCTTAGTTTCATACCACATGTCAACCTCATTTTTTCCATGATCGGAACTAAAAAAAAAATCTTTTGTTTTCACAGGAAGCTGTCCTTCATGATACCAGGAGAATCTAGTGCATTCTTTCTGCGGGCAACAGCTTCCAAGATCTTCTTCCTGGGTCCAAGCTGGATGCGAATGCCTTTGAGGTCTTCATCGGAGCAAAGCATGAGGGCTTCCAGGTCCAGGTGCTCCCTGCTGAACGCAAGTGAAAATTCTGGCAAATAAATGGCAGCCAAGAAGACCTCCAAAGAAGACGTTTCCTCATCGTCTTCATCATCCAGTCCCAGTTCTTCCTGATCCCAAGTCAAGTCAGAGGCATCATTACCCTCAAAATCAGCATCATCTCCCTCTGCTTCAAACATCTTTGTCTGAAAAAGGTAGCCAAGAGATTCATTGCTCGCACTGGGAATGTCGTCTGTCTCCACCCCCATCTTCTTCATAAAAATCAGGCCTCCCAGACCAGGCCGGTTGAAGATGGACTGTTGGACCTGACCTGGTTCTTCATCATCGTCATATCCTGCCATTCTATCCCCCTCAAACATATTCTCATCCTGCTCATTGAATACACCCAGAAAGTCTGGATTTTCAGGTGTTTTATTGTCCTGTTTGAGGAAGATCACATTACCTTCACCTCCTGGTCTCTGGAGGGTCCCTTTATCTTTCTTGCCAAATCTCTTCTGCAGTGTAGCTCTAAGTGAGCCAGTGGCATCGGCAGCAGTAAGCTTGGAGAACTGCTCACTGACACCGCTCAGGTTGTCGTTGGTTGACGTGCTGGTCTCTGAAACAGACCCACTACCTGGTCCGCCGTACATTTTATCCATCTTGTTCTGGTGCCTCTTCTTGACCACCTCACAGCGTTTTACGCGTTTCTCTGCTTCCTTTTGGGCTTCTTTCTTTAAATGGGCGACTTTTTTGGGATTTTGATTGGTCTGCTTAGAGGCGGCCGCATCGAGAAAGCGCACACAGTCCATGCGATCGCGTGACGCAGCGACATCCATAGCAGTGTGGAACTCATTGTCCAAGGTAAAAAGGTTGGCGCCAAAGTTGATCAGGAAGCTGAGGATGTGCATGTGGCCGTTAGCGGCTGCATGATGCAGCGGCGTGTTTCCCCAAATGTCACTCCTGTTGGGGTCACCTCTGTGTGACACACAAGAAAACACAAATTAGTGTCATATTTAACTGAGAAAGTGCAACACTCACCACACCTTAACAGTTTATCATTTTCATGCAAATTAATTAGTTCTTTAAATTTAGTGATTCCAAAATATCTGGTTCAGTGTGGTTGAGACGCTTGATAAATTCTGTCTAAAACTGAGTCACTTTATGCTCAACATACACACAACCCTTCCACCATGTTTGGTCCATATTGGTTGAGTTAAACAGTTTTGATTTTGTCCTTGATCTTGCCAAGGTCACCCAAAGTCAAAGGTCATGTAGTGAATTGAGCTTCATATTAGAATTTAACAATGACCAACTTGTATATAAAGTCAGATGTGTGTGGGTGTGGCCACTAACCACGGCAACCCCCCAACACAAACAAACAACAACAAAACCTTCACACATACACCATGTTTCCTTCCTGCCTTCCTTTCTTCCTTCCACAAAGTCCAAATACTTAGCAAACATTAGGTCCTAATGTTGACTAGGTTAAAAGGAGTGATCAGTCAAGATCAGAGTTCAGTGAGAAAGATTAAACATGGCTTTAATGCGACTGTTTCATCTTTTATGCTACTGACTGCTTTAATCAAAGACAATTCTATATTCTCTGCTTATTAGACAAACAATTGAGAGGCAACCACTGTTTGGCAACTTTAATCCTGTTCACTGAACTTTGGTCTTGACTGATCAATACTTGCCTTGCAACCGTATACTGTCTGAGATGAAGCAATCACAAATGCCTTTGAAATCTCACACTCGGGCATCGTCGGGGTGCCCTGCTAATACATATATAAATAACCATACTACTTTTATATCTGGAGGATGACTTAGATCCCAATGCAGAGATAAAAATGGTCTGGTGTAAAAACAGTTTTTATTATCAGATCCCAAGTGTGGAGTAGAGGTTGGCACAGAGAGAAAACTGAAAGATCACGCTACAGTGTCCAAGAGGGGATAAGGTGGTGGAATGTCCAAAACCAGGGCATGAGGTCTAGGCACAGTGAGAAAACAGAATAACTGTGACAGAGTTCAAAAAGCAGCAGGCAATGTCAAAAGTACACCTGGGAAAAACCAGATTCAACAACAAGAAGTCAATCATGAGGAAGCATTAGAAAAATTGGACAAAATGCACAACATTCATGTGAAGCATGAGAGGAACACAGGGGTATAAATACACAGGGAGGTCATCACACAAACTGACCACAGGTGAGGGTAAACACCAATCAGGAAAGAGCTTAGGAGGGAGACAGGAAGAAAGCTATCAAAACACACAAGGAAACTGTGATCACCAAAATAAATCAGGAAGGGCATGAGAAAGACAGAACAGTGACAACACAGGGAACCAAACCCAGGAACAGTCACAAGAGGGAGACACAGGACAAGGAAACCACAGGCAAGAATCATGTCGCCTATGTCAGTGATTCCCAAAGTGTGGGCTGCAGCTGTCGGGCGGGTTGTTAGAGGTAATTAAAAGTCAGTTAATAAAAATGTCTTATTTTCAATTTTACACTAGAGTCTAAATTACCCAAAAAATATACATATTTTTAAAAATGTAATTACAAGTAATAACACAAAGCCATGGAATTTAAATGATGTGTTTTCCTAATTTTTCTGACCTAGTTTAACATAATAAATGTGTGGAAATACTTCATCTTAGTCTCATGTGTCAGATCAAAATTGTGATCAAATGTTTTGGTGGACAGCAGAAAATCTTCCGATTTCAAAGTGTCCTACATGTTGTTAATATTGGGATAGGTTGCCCTGTATAACTGGTCCAAGAGCTTGACCTTGACTTGTGACCTTTACTTTTAACAGATTTTTCTCAAAATCATATCACTTTGTGCTTGGTCTGACCCTCAAATATTCCAAGTTTGGACCAAATTAGAACAAACAGAGACACAGGACTGAAAACAATACGCCCACATGCACGTAGGTGTGAACATACAAACACACCACCAAAGACGAGCTGTGGTTTGTCTGCGTTGGATTATTCAAACGTTTTCAGCTGATCTTCACGAAACATGAAATTGGTGAACTTGCCAAGAGACAGAAACCATTAAATGTTAGTGTTAATTGGAATCTGGATATAGATTCTGCTTTATTTTTTTTACTGCAGCACAACTGGATATAATAAGTGAACTATTAAGAACAAAAGTTGCCCAGTGTGTCGCTGTGTGGTCACAACAATAAAAGTCTTGATTGCTGTCTACAACTTGTCATAAATCCTTGCCGGTTATATCTTCTGCTCTGATGGAAATGACCGAAAGAGAAATTTTAAAATTCCATCTGACACATAGGTGAGAAAAAGTAGTTAAAACCTCCAGATATCAACCAATCATCTTTTCAAAACTCATTTTTGTCCTGCTGGAGTTTAAATGCAGGTGGAGATAGACGAGTGATATAAAAAAACTCTTTTGTTTTACAGGAAGCTTTGGCTGCTGTCGGCACTGCTTCAGTTTAATGCTGGTACAAAACCAAAGGGGACAAGGTGCGCACTTGTATTTCAAAACCTCTAACACCTCATAAGGTAAGACAACCCAGTAATATTAAAGCTACAGTTTGTAAGATCTAATGCCATCTAGTGGTGGGGTTGCAGACTGCATTATACCCTCACCTGTCATGATTTTGTTTCCATTCACATTTTTGCTTCAATTATAGTTTATAGCAAAAGTCAGGGGTGGTGGCCAAGTGGTTAATGCGCATGGTTTCAGTTCAGAAGGCTCCGGGTTCAAATCCCACCCCTGCCACATTTCTCCATGTAATGTGGAGTTACGTCAGGAAGGGCATCCGGCGTAAAACCTGTGCCAATTCAACATGCAGATCCACCTTGGATTTGCTGTGGCAACGCCGGGTGCAAACAAGGGAGCAGCCGAAGGGACTTACAATAGTTTATAGCAAAAACAGAAACATTTGAAACGTGTGTTCCTTAGAGCAGTGGTTGTCAAACTGATCCATCTAACCTGCACATTGTCCATCTGTTCTGCCACAAGCTGATTAGCTCATCTGTTAGTAATTGACTGGTTGAAACCTCAATGAAAAAATGAAGATAAATCGTACATATGTCCAACTTTGACCTAATATATTGGGAAATGGGTAAAAATAAAAGGTAGAAAATAAATCCAATATAGAAGATATCACATATTGATTCATATTGTTGCAAAGTGTTTTGCCCTCCTTCCTTCCCCAGTGTTCACGATGGGCAATATTCACATTCTTTGCAACAAACTAATACACAGTTGTGTACATGTGCTACCACACATTGGCTCAAATCTTTAATCTCAGTTTTCTCTGCTGCACATACAGTAGTGTTCAGAATAATAGTAGTGCTATGTGACTAAAAAGATTAATCCAGGTTTTGAGTATATTTCTTATTGTTACATGGGAAACAAGGTACCAGTAGATTCAGTAGATTCTCACAAATCCAACAAGACCAAGCATTCATGATATGCACACTCTTAAGGCTATGAAATTGGGCTATTAGTAAAAAAAAGTAGAAAATAATAATCCAGTAATTCTGCCAATAATGTGAATAGCATCTGACATATTTGTGGATCTCAACTGCAGTTTTGTGCCGAGAATGTCTCAATATTTGCTCCCAACCACCAGAACAGGCGCATAGTTTTGAAGTAACGTGTTCTTTGGCTGTTTGCCTTACATGTAACTTGGGCTAGATTGTATACAAACTTCATAAAGAATCACTTTTTTTGTATAGTGTTTGCAACTAAGTTTCTCAGTCTATATCTTTTACTTACTTTTATCGAATTGTTATGACCTCAGTGTTAAATTGGCAATAAATCTTTGATATAGACGATTTGTGTAAGGTTGATTCCATGTATTGTCTTGAGCACCATTTCACTGAATTCAGTTTGTATACCTATGTGCAAGTATACTGAACTTGCAATCATTCTAAGTGATGTGTGTGTGCATTGATACCACATTTTACAGGAGCACGGGTGACTAAAACATATACATTGGTATTTATAAAGCAATTTACTATATATTGTTCATTTCAATAACATTTTGTGGAGGCCCTCCAACCTTTACCCCAGCCCCCCCAACAAAAATTTCCTGGCGCCGCCACTGATCATAAAAGTGCCTTATTTCAGTTTTTCTTCACATTGGAGTAGCAAACCTTTGTTTTAAAGGTCTAACAGATTCTCATGATCACAACTATGGACTGATGGAGTTTCAGGCATCAGATAGACATGTGACATCCACTAAGAAGGAAACTTTTAATCCAAAATTGGCATTTAAAAAAAGATCTCAGCTGTTGTCTTGGTAATCAGCTGTACCCTTTTATTGTTTTGTTTTTTAATGTAAATTTTAGGTTATTAGCTTCCTCTTCAGTCCACAGTATTTTAGGTCATGGTGATGTAGGATGATGTCACATTTCTATCTGATGCCTCTAATCCCTTCATCAGCTCCATAGCTGTGATCCTGAGATTCTACTGGACCTTCAAAACAGAGGTTTACTAATTCCTGGGTATTAATTTGGACCTCTTTCTTCAATGATGTGAAGTCTGTATGGTCCCAATCTTCTTATATTTTTTAAAAAGTGATTGCATGGTTTCTTGTGGTACAATGAATCTTTTTTAAATAGCTCTTAACCCCTTAACACCTGAATTTATATAGCTGTATATAAAAAATGTTTTGTGTGTGTTTTTGCCTTTAAGTAGATGGTAAATGTTGAGATTATTAATTTCACTTTTGCACAAGAAATAAATAGTAATGTTGGTATTTTGGTAATGAATTTATGTTATAATGTTATAATAATAATAATGGTATGTTGCAAATTTGCGACAACAGGCATACTGGTCAATTTGGTATGTTGCATATTTGAGTCAAATATTGTAGCATATATGCGACAATAGGCGTTAAGGGGTTAAGGAGAAACCTGACTGGTTTAGATGCAAGATTTTGCTCCAGAATCCTTGATTTTAATCCTTCACATTCCCCCCAGATCTGAAACGGCACTGGTTCTACATGTAGGCTCTTAAAAACAGCCAAAGGTTCCCTAATTAAGCCCTAATTATACCATTTAGTCATACAGATGCTTTTAAAATAAATCAAATTTCTGGAATTTTCAGGAATATTCTCTTTTGTTTAAAGAGGAACTCATATTGGTGTACGTATGTAAACTGAAAATCTGACGTAGTAAAGAAAAACTGAAATGAACCTATTTTGTAACTATTACAAAAAATAAAGTAGGAATTCTAATTGAGTTAACAAATGTATTGCTTGACAACTCTGTTCGAATGTTTTTAGCCAAGATGTATGTAAACCTCTGTCCATAACGACAGGTCAACAGATGTCCTAAAAACATATGAATGTTTTTTTTTTTAAGCCCAAAGTAACCCATAGTTAGAGACATATATCCTAAATAACATTTCCAGATTTTTGACAAATGACCTATTATTCCTACGGTCTGTGTGGGCGTGGAAGACTGGAACAGTGGCCGTGTTGCACACAGCAACCAGGGACCATAAATGGGCTTCTGTTACATTTGTCACAACCATCCAAATTGAGCCATTTCAGGCATAAATGTTGGTTACAGCAGAGAATTTAACATGCACAGATTTGTGAGGATCAATGAATATTTAAGACGAATGCCCAACAATATTTAAATATAACAGAAAGATATGTCAATTTTTTCACAATATGACCCTTTAAGGTAGATTTGGTGGTCCTAACATTACAGAACCATGAGTTTTTAGAGAGGAACTTGACAACAGCAACATACTAAATGTTGTCTAAGCATATAAATCAAATAACGTATTTTATTATTCCCATAAAAAACATACAGGGCAATCACATTACACTTTGCCCTGCAAACGAAATTTATGATTTTATTGCACTTCTGAAATAAGAACAGTGTTCATTAACTACTTTGCAACGCTAAACTCAAGTCAACCAACTGATTCGTAATTAGCCACAGTTTTGAGCAAAAATACACTAAATTCTTATTCCAAGCTGCTTAAATGTGAAGATTTGATCCATTCCTGAGTGTTATGTTATTTGGAGTTATTTGGACAAAACAATCCAGATGAAAGGCACCAGAGGAATGTTGCATACCCTGTATGCTCTACACACCACAATATAAATGTAGAAGTAAATACACGTCTGTAATTGTGTTTTTGGTTATGTACGACTTCAACATATGACTTCTGTGTGACATCATTATGAAGTCATTCATACCAATCAATCACAAATATTTTTCTGATCAATATATGCTTCAGATCATCCACCTGGGCTTCTTGGTTGTTGAGAAATACACACACGAAAAGGTGGTTTTCCAAGCATATTTTCCTTGACCTTTGACCAAACTACACCAAAATCTGATCCCCTATAAATAACTATCCAAGTAATATTTCCAACAAGCTTGAAGGAAATTTGTCCAGCCATTTTTGAGTTATCTTGTCCACAGACACACACATGCCATCAAAAACACCCTGCTATCGCCACTTTGCCGACATGAAGCTTAATGATGTCACTCTGCACTTTTAGAAACTGTGACGATTGTTTTGTCACTTTTAAACATTTGAGCAAAAAACAACTGGGAAATTCATCTATAAAATGATCATTTGTTGCACACTTCCTGTTATATATGTGACAATAATTCCAAACGATGTGTAGATTTTGGTATTTAAGCAGATTATTTAGTTGTGTGTGTGATTGTGTGTCTCGCTCACTGTCTGCTGCAGATCAGCTGAAGAGCATCTACGTGTCCATGAAAAGCAGCCAGTATGGTGGGAGTCATGCCGTCCTCGTCGGGGGTGTTCAGGTCCTTCTTTGTGGCCTCCTTCAACAGGTCCAAGTAGCCATCGATCGCCGCTTTGTGGTACCGAGACATCTCTTACCTCCTTTCAAAGCAAACCTGCAACGAAGCATAAACAAACCTGAAAAGGGGCTTAAAGAAATTTGAGACTTTTATTTCTCTTCCTGTTGGATGCACAGTTGAGAAAACAGAGACGCACTGGGCGGCAACATATCAGTGGCTCATAAAACCAAAGTCCATCTCAGTGCTGCTGGGTGTCACTTTAAAGGGAACCTCATCAATTCTTCCAACGCAAAACAGCGCTGATCCAATCCTGACTGTAGGCCAAATGACCTTTTAACCCACAAACAAAAGGTCTGCCTGCTTGAACAAGCCCACGTGCCAACATTCTTATTGAAACTAATATATTAAAGAATAATTGCAAATTAAGTAAAAAAAAAAAAAAAAAACTGGATCAGTGACAACACAAACTTTTTACAACTAAATGCAGGTTTTTAGGGATTTTTTTTTTTTTGACCCACTCACTGACTCTATAAATCATATGCTTGAAAAAAATGCCAATAATATAATAACAATAATAATATCCAAAGTTCTCAAGCTTTTTGTGTCCTACTATTACTTTGCCGTAGTGATTATTTGATTATGGATTCTGATTCTTTCTCATTAATTATTTGATCAACTTATCTCTTCAAATGTAAAATAGCAAAAATAAATACATTTAAATTTCAAGAACCTAAAACATGTCTTTTTTTTTTAAACCAAGATTACATAAACTTAAGATATTTAATTTTCAGCCACATGAAGAAAAACAGCTGAAAAGCAACACAGTTGAACAGCTGGAAATAAAGAATATTGGCATTTTTGCTTAATACATGATAATGATAAAGGTCTGTAATCAATCTAATCATGACACTTGACAGATAATTCCCAGTCAATCAATGAATACAGCTATTCCCAAACCTAAGAATGCAGAAGCCCGCTTTGAAATTTAAAAAATTTCCATTAAACTAGTTCAGACAAATGAAAAGTGGTGGCTTTGTGACGAGATGAGCATTTACATAAAAATGTAAACTTCATTGCAAAAATTTAAACTCAAAGAAGCTTCTATGTACTTATTTATTTTTTAATGACCACTCTCAGCTCACCTGCGGAAGCTTCACGGCCGACCAAGGGCCGAAGACCCACACTTTGAGAATCATTAGACAAATAGATTATAATCTATTTGTCGCATCTGTTCACTTTTTAGCGGCTTTTACAACAAGCCAGGAGGTGGCGCTAGCGCTGTTTTACCAAATTGAAGAAGATGCAGCAGCAGATGAGCCAATCAGGAACTAGAGAATGGAGCGGTGGGCGGTGACGTTTGTCTTGTCTGTTGCTCTTCTTTCTTCCGGATTGGAGCGATGATGGCTTCTGGTTTGTAGTTTGTTGTTTGCACTGAACTCTACCCGCATCCGCCAGCAAGAACCAGGCCGGCGCTCGAGCGTCCCCTCCCGGGCCGCTCCGCTTAAAGTTCCCGGTGCTCGGTGTGTGCGGCGGCCGGCAGAAGGTGCAGTGATGTCGGACAGCGGCTCCTCCTCCGGCGGCCTCCTGACCTACGAAACTCTGGTTCACGCTGTGGCAGGAGCAGCGGTGAGACACTTTCACACCTTTAAACATCACCCTTTTTCAGCTCTAAGCTCAAACAAGGACATTTATATTAACAGAAAATATTAGTATTAAAATATCATAAAAATGCCAAAAGCACACAATATGTAGATTTCAGAATAATGTATGTTGTAATTATTGATGCAGTTATTGATGCATTAATATGTTCATTATTTTAATGTTGCAGTTAATAAGTGTGTGTGTAAAGCTGACCATGTGCACAGCCACAGTAATTACGCAATCCACACCAAACTTGCCGTGGCGACTGGGGGCAACACACACAGCCTTGTATATTAGATCATGACTTGCTCAAAACAATCCTTCAGCTGGTGATACAAACACCACATTTGGCACAAATACACCTTTGACATTACTCCTTTGGAGAAAAAAAAATGATTGGCCATTTGAATTTTCAGTAGGCAGCCAGGTAGGGAGTTCAACTGAAGAATTACGCATGGGTCAAAATTTAAAAATGCTCCAATCAAATTGAAAACTACACCCCCATATTTGCCTGGCTCTTATAAACCTGACCTTTATCCCTTGCTTTAATTTTTTTTGACGAACACCAGCAGCAATAGAAGGAATCGCGATGATGTCATACACCGGGCGGAGCCACACCGGTTTTCTTTTTCCTTTGGTTTTCTCTGTGCGGCTCCACATTTAGGCGATAAGCTGTGACTGAAGTTATTATGAGGGGTGCAAATGAACGATTTGATTTTCGGTTCATTTTGAAATCGAACACAGTTTAACACAATTTTGCAGACAAACGGATGAACACAAAGTGTAAAGTTGGACTCACCTGCGTTAAAATGACTGTAAGCCGTGGAAGAAATAAAACCAGCAAGAAGAAACACAGAGGTGACTGTCCAAGAACCCAGGGTTCCGTTCTAGCTGGTCTGGTGGCTTTCAGGTTGTTAAAATGTATAAATGTATGAATACACACACACACACACACGTGTGTGTATGTGTATGTATGTATGTATATATATATATATATATATATATATATATATATATACACACACACACACGTGTGTGTATGTGTATGTATGTATGTATATATATATATATATATATATATATATATATATACACACACACATATGTGATCCACACAAGTGTATCTAACGTGCATGTGTATATAATTAAAGCTGCCACCTCCTTGTGGTGGCTTTTTTCTTCTTTTTTTTTTTTGGTCAAAGAGAAACCTTTGGTTCGTTGTTTTTTCTCCATCACTTTTTCAACCATGGACGCACACGCAGAACTGCATTTAATAAGTCTGTCAACACAGGTGAACTGCAGCCTGACGCACGATGTGCACACCAGCTGGACTGCACTGGTGTGTTTTTTTGGACCACGTTTAAAAAGTTCCTCAACTTCAGCGCACGTCCTGCTGCTGCACTCAGCCCATACAGACGGAACCAGACAGCAGAAAGATCGCAGACAGACATCAGCAGGCTGATACCAGCGATCCCTCACGTGGCCACTGATGAAATAATTGTACGCCTCCAGAAACTTGAAATCCTTCATGGTCGTCGTCTCCAAGATTTAATTTCTCACAATATCGCTTTTGATCTTTGGGATCAAGAATTGACACATACGTAGTCTGAAGTCATCTTCCCGTTTTCTCACTGCATCTTGGAGTCTGGAGTTTTCTGCCCACCGTCTGTGTGCGCATGCGCGGGAAAGGCGGAAGTAAATAACAACAGCGATCCCTTCTGTCCTTGCAGCCTGTTGTGTATTCATACCATCATTTTGGCGTTTATATTTTTATTTCTTTTAATTCATGATGTAGATATTACATTTCACTGTGAGTTTAAAGGGCATCATTTCAGAAATTTTAATATAAAAAGCCTCCTTTTTTTTTTAGATGTTCTAAAAAAAAAAAAAAATCAAACATGTAAAAGCTCAACGGTCCACTGACTTTCACAGCACTGTACACATCACATTGATATGATACAAATTAGATTATATCTTGCATTGTTAATCTGAATTTACAAAGATAATTATTCTGGAGTGAAAAGAATAATATTTCACTTTGACGTGTACTGGCGTAAAAGTGTGGAATACTACCTTCAAAGTGTACTTGAGTATATGTACTTAATTACTGCTGGGCATGATGTTCTTGTCTTTTTGTGTTCACGCTTTCTCAGATTGTACACAGATTGTCCTTGGGTTTGGGAACATTTCATTCAAATTTGAAGCAGCTTTGGATAGGATTTAATATATTTTAGCAACATTTTTGATACAGTTTTTGACAGTGTTCCTTCAGAGTTCATAAAATTTTTTTATCGTGCAGATAAATTTGTGACAATTTCTCCTGAGACATGGAATAAACAGTCACAGAAAGGTTATCACAAACCTTTTATTATTATAATGGGTTATGCAGGTTGTGTAATCTCAGCTCCTTGTATGAGATCACAAAGGTCTAAAGTTTCTAAAGCAGCTAGCTGTTCGTGGTCTTGTTTGCGTTGTCTGATTTGTCAAAAGCCAACTGCTTGTAAAAATGGTTATTTTAGTTGCCATTGCATGTTTAGGCAGTCAAATGATGTGTCCATTCAGTTTAGCTCACATTGTAAGGATGCATTTTGAATTTCACAGTAAAGAGCATTCAGAAATGACAAAAGGGAGTTTCATAAAGAAGGCCATATTTATAACACAAAGTAGATATCAATACCTTCAAAATGGAATCAGTTTGAAGAGTTTTATTTACTGGCCACGAGCGTTTCTTCTAATAAAATTCGACCACAAAATGCTTTTTTCAGATTTCAGAGGTTTCTCCCACAATAACTGTTTACCACAGATATGCCAAATTTACATATTTCATAGACAGTATAGCTGCATTAAGGAGCCAAGAAATGGAAAGGCTTCTTTGAGTGTAATGGTATGCTTCAGTGTCTCAAACATGGATGATCGCAATAGTCAATGTAATATTTTCCATAGTTTGAGCATACATAAACTTCACAGTTTAGTGTCAATGTCTGTTGTTTGACTATAGTCCAAGTATGGGTGTCCATGACAACTGCCACAGAAAATGTCAGGCCTCTAAGTCCATTATTTGCTGAGATATTCTACCTTGAACATGACTCCAGAAATGACAGCCATAATTTTTGCCTAAAAAAACGGCAGACCCCATGCACACTAAATTGGCCATATCTCATAAACTAATTGGCCTACAGGCCTCAAACTTCAGATTTGTTCTGAATAGTCTGGGAATATTTGATACAAATTTGAAGAAAATCTGAGACAAAGTGCCTGAGGCCCTCATTGAACTGACATGGATTGACCCACATAAAAACATATTGCTTTTGTGACAGGCTGTCCCAGCTTAATCAGACCTTCAGATGGACACACAGCAGGCGATCTGAATGTCACATCTGTCTGACAGGGCACATGTGTCGAGCTGGACACGTGCGCGGGCCTGGCCCGACGCGTCCTGTGAGCGGCACGCTGCAGGACTATATGAAAAGCCAACAGTGTGACAAATATGCCACTTTCAGTCAGCAGAAATATACCATAACATCACAGCGCTTTTTCCCCTTTTTAAAAAAATATGTTTATCTCTGTTGATTTTAGGCATTTTACACTCCTGTTATAAGACAGTGATTGTGGTGCAGTAGTAAAGTTTCCGTCTGGTAATCAGAGCTTTTGTAAATTGCAGGTTCAAATCCCGTGAGTGGCATTTATTTCTTATTTAACTGTGGGATTCAATATTGCGTCCCCTTCATAACCCAGTGATAATTATACAGCTAGTTTTGATTTTATTTTTCTCCACATCAGCGGTGCGATATGGTGCAACATGTCACATTTGGTCATACTGTGTTTGTGCATGCGCCTGATGGTTCGTGGTTTCCCATTTTGTGTTTGGTTCGCGAATGTTCTTCCGGTTTCTGCATCTTTTGTGTTATGTGTGAAGGGGCCCTAATGTATAACAAAGCCCTTAGTGAGTGTGAGTTTATTTTTGATTTAGCTAAGGGTACATATATAACTGTATATTAAGAATTTATCCTGTAATTTCAACTCATTTATTTATATTTTTCACTTTTTAAAATCTCTTTAATCCGTGTTTGTTTCAAGCTTCCTATGATTTTATTATTTCTTCTGTTTTAGTATGCATTTCTGTCTTCTTTTTTTTTAATTTGTATTATTTTGAAAAACCTTTAGTTAAATTTTACACATTTTTTACAGATTTGAAAATGAAATGTTTAATTGTAAGTAAATCAGTGCCATCTAATTTGACCATGAAATTATTTTTTGCAACCATCCTTCAGTGAATAATGCTACAGTTCCTTTCAGGGGAGCATGACAGCTATGACCATCTTCTTTCCATTGGACACGGCCAAAAGTCGACTGCAGGGTGAGTTGGAGGTTTTATCTTTAATGAACAGTGCATCTAGAAAGTATTCACAGTGCTTCACTTTTTCCACATTTTATGTTACAGTCTTATTTCAAAATGGAGTAAACTCTTTTTTTTCCCCTTCAAAATTCTAGTCACAGAACCCCATAATGACAAAATGAATGTGTTTTTTTTTTTCAAATTTATTAAAAAAACAACAACAAAGAAGTCACTTGTACATAAGTATTCACACCCTTTGCTCAATACTTTGTTGATGCACCTTTGGCAGCAATTACAGCCTCAAATCTTCTTGAATATGATGCCACAAGCTTGGTGCACCTATCTTTGGGCAGTTTTGCCCATTCCTCTTTGCAGCACCTCTCAAACTCCATCAGGTTGGACGGGAGCTTCGACGCACAGCCATTTTCAAATCTCTTCAGAGCTGTTCAATCGGATTCAGGTCTGGGCTCTGGCTGGGCCATTCAAGGACATTCACAGAGTTGTCCTGAAGCCAGTCCTTTGATATCTTGGCTGTGTGCTTAGGGTCACTGTCCTGCTGAAAGATGAACCCCAGACTGAGGTTAAGAGCGCTCTGGAGCAGGATTTCATCCAGGATGTCCCTGTACTTTGCTGCGTTCACCTTTCACCCTGACTCTCCCAGTTCCTGCCGCTGAAAAACATCCCCACAGCATGATGCTGCCACCACCATGCTTCACTGTAGGGATGGTGCCTGGTTTCCTCCAAACATGATGCCTGGAATTCACACCAAAGAGTTCAGTCTTTGTGTGATCAGACCAGAGATTTTTGGTTCTCATGGTCTAAGAGTTCTTCAGTTGCCTTTTGGCAAACTCCAGATGGGCTGCCATGTGCCTTTTACTGAGTGGCTTCTGTCTGCCCACTCCACCATACAGGCCTGATTGGTGGATTGCTGCAGAGATGGTTGTCCTTCTGGAAGTTTCTCCTCTCTCCACACAGGAATGCTGGAGCTCTGACAGAGTGACCATCAGGTTCTTGGTCACCTCCCTGACTAAGGCCCTTCTGCCCCAATCGCTTAGTTTAGATGGCCGGCCAGTTCTAGGAAGAGTCCTGGTGGATCTGAACGTCTTCCATTTATGGATGGTGGAGGTCACTGTTCATTGGGACCTTCTACGCAGCAGAAATGTTTCTGTACCATTACCCAGATTTGTACCTCGAGACAATCCTGTCTCAGAGGTCTACAGACAATTCCTTTGACTTTATGCTTGGTTTGTGCTCTGACATGCACTGTCAACTGTGGGACCTTATATGTACACAGGTGTGTCTTTCCAAATCATGTCCAATCAACAGAATTTACCCCAGGTGGACTCCAGTTATGCTGTAGAAACATCTTAAGGATGATCAGTGGAAACAGGAGGCACCTGAGCTCAATTTTGAGCTTCATAGCAAAAGATGTGAAAACTTATGTACATTTATTAGTTTTTTTATTACTATCATCTTTAATAAATTTGCAACTCCCCCCCCCCAAAAAAAACTTTTGTTCACATTGTCATTAGGGGGTATTATGTGTAGAATTTTGAAGGGAGAAAAATTCATTTTATCCATGAATACTTTCCAGATGCACTGTGTCTTATCAGCTGTCTGATGAAGAAGACTCTTAAATTTAAATGATGAGTATGAACTTTATTGCAGAGTAAAAATATTTTCGTTATGAAAGCTGTGGCCACTGATTTCACCTCCTTTTTTCTGTTTTTTTTTTTTTTTTTTTTTTTTTTTTTTTTTTGCTTCCCCCCTTCCAGTGGATGAGAATCGGAAGTCAAAATCCACTCCTGTCATGTTGGCTGAAATAGCGAAGGAAGAGGGTCTGTAAGTATAGTTTGTTTTGGTCAGAATGACGAAATTATAAGCAGTCACATGATTTTTCATTATGCAGAATCAAAGTGGCTTTCGGGGACGATTTTATGGGGATTAAACAGATTACGGGGTGTTACTGTCGCTTTAAAGACGGCCCACAACTGCTGAGAGCGCGGCAGGCCGCCCCGCTGGAACAACCAGATCATTTCCAACGTGAAAGCTTTGTTGATCCGGGACCTCGTCTGACTTTCACAAAAAGGCAGAAGATGTGGACATCAGCACTTTTTCCGGCACATTCCACTGTTACAGGAGTTTTTTTTTTCTTTTCATGGAAAGAAAAGCGGAGGGACACGCCACGGAGCCGTTCATTACGCGGGACAAAACCACCTCGGTGTTGGTCTCTCAGGACAGCTTTCAGGTGGATTTCTGCCGGATTCCGGTTGCTTTCCAGTCGTGTGAATATCCGATTGTGATTGTGCATGAGCTGGACATGCCAGAACATGTCCCGTGAGGCTTCATCATGGTGCTGCTTTGCGCCGAGCGGCTGCACCGCGACGCACGGAACTCCTCCGCACGTCTGTCTTAATGTGCCGGAAAAGTGCTGATGTCCACGTCTTTTCACAATTACTGTGCTAGTCAAATGACATACCGGATCAAGACAGCGTCCAGTTTAAAAATGAACGGCACATTTCACTGTTACAGGAGTTTTTGTCATGGAAAGAGAAGCTGCTCCACCGCGTGTCGCAGTGCAGCCGCTCGGCGCAAAGCAACGCCCTGATGAAGCCTCACGGGACATGTTCTGGCATGTCCAGCTCATGCACAATCACAATCGGATATTCACACGACTGGAAAGCAACCGTAATGTCTGAAATCCACCTGAAAGCTGTCCTGAGAGACCAACACCGAGGTGGTTTTGTCCCGCGTAATGAACGGCTCTGTGGCGCGTCCCTCCGCTTTTCTTTCCATGAAAAAAAACTCCTGTAACGGTGGAATGTGCTGGAAAAAGTGTTGATGTCCACATCTTCTGCCTTTTTGTGAAAGTCAGACGAGGTCCCGGATCAACAAAGCTTTCACGTTGGAAATGATCTGGTTGTTCCAGCGGGGTGTCAGCCTGTCGATGGGGGCTGGGAGCGCGCTGCACTCTCAGCAGTTGTGGGCCGTCCTTAAAGTGGCAGTAACACCCCGTAATCTGTTTAATCCCCATAAAATCGTCCCTGAAAGCCATATTAATTTTTCGAACGGTGTCCACCTGGAGGTCTCTCACAGTTTCTGGAAAAAATTGATGCAGCAAAGCTCCAAATCGTTCAGACATTTATTCGCAATAAAAAAACGACGAGAGGGGTGGACCACACCTCACTCAAAGCCTGCTCACAGGCGAATGACGCAACCGACAGGCATGAAAAAACTCACGCATGCGCAGGAGGGTTCAAGCTTGTCTGACGCAATCACACGTGATTCAAATCTATATGGTTTTTGAAAAAAATAATAAGGTCGGATACTTTTCTAACAGACCTCGTATGATCACTAGCAAACAGGTATATTTATAAAAAATTAGAATATCATTAAAAACTTTTGTTATATAAGAAAGTGAAAATTGTATATATTATGGACACTACATATAAACTAAAGTATTCCAATATATGTATTTTTTGTATTTAGATAAGTATGGCTTACTGCTCCAAAAAAGGAAATATTTCATAATATTAAAATATTTCATATGATCATTAAAAAAACCATAGTATTTATAATACATGAAATGTCAACCTCCTGAAATGTACAGTATGTTTATTTATGTTCTCTGTGTTGTGGCTCCTTTTGAATGAATTCCTGAATCGGTGCAGAATAGTATGGAGGCGATCAGCCTGTGGCACTGCTGAGTTCTTGTGGAAGTCCAAGTTGCTTTGTTAGTGACCTTCTGCTTGTCTGTATTGTTATGTCTGGTGTCTCTTGTCTTCCTCTTGACAATACCCCAAAGAATTTATGAGGTAATGTTTATGAGGCCAATCAAGTACAGTACTACTGTGGTCAGCAGACCAGTTGCTGGTAGTTTTGGCACCATGGGAAGGTGCCAAATCCTGTTGGAAAAGGAAATCAGCATCTCCATAAAGCCTGTCAGCAGATGGAAACATGAAGAGCTCTTCACTCTCCTGGCAGACGACTGCATTACTCTGAACTTAATAAAACACAGTGGACCAACACCAGGAGATGACATGATTCCCTAAATCATTGCAGACTATGGAAACTTCACACTGGACTTCAAGCAACTTGGATTCTGTGTTTCTCTACTCTTCCCCCAGACACTATGGCCTTGATTTCCAAATGAAATCCAAAATTTACTTTCATTTGAAAAGAGGACTTTGGACCACTGAGCAATGTCCAGTTCTTTTGCTCCTTAGCCCATGTAAGACACTTCTGACATGTCTCTGGTTCAGGAGTGACTTGACACTGGGAATGCGACACTTGTAGCCCATTTCCTGGACAAGTCTGTGCCTGGTGGCTCTTGATGCACTGACTCCAACCTCAATCCACTCCTTGTGAAGTTCCCACAAGTTCTTGAATCAGGTTTGCTTGACAGTCTTCTCAAGGCTGCACCCATCCCTGTTGCTTGTGTGTCTTTTCCCACCTCGAGTCAACTTTCCATGAATTTGCTTTTATACAGTGCTCTGTGAACAGTCAGCCCTTTCAGTAATGACCCTTCTTATGGAGGGGGTCAGTGAGTGTCTTCTGGACAAATCTGTAGTCTTTCCTGTAAGTGTGGTGCTGACCCAGACTGAGAATCATGGTATTTACACTGCAATTACTCAAACTTGAAATTAAATACTCTAATATTTTTAGATACTTTTTTCCCTTAGCTGTCGGCAGTAATCTTTCAAATTAATTTTTAATGCATGAAATATTTGTTTATGTGTTGAGTCTAGAATATATAAATTTTTCACTTTGTTAAATAAACTTTTTCATGATATTCAAATTTTTTGAAATGCACTTGTGTAAGTTAACTGCAGCAACATTCTTTAGAAGTCATACCGTCAGCAATGAGTAACTAATTCTCTGACCATTGACCACATATATTCTAAACCTCTAGCTGTGGAACTCTGGATCAAAGTACATTTGTGCTCATTTTGTCATGTGACACATCAGCCTTTAAATTTCTGACTCAAGATGAAGCATCACAAATATAGCGTCCTATTAAAATACTAAATGATTATTCTACCAACAAATGTTGTTGTCCAGTCAGCTGCTCCCTTTTTGTTCTGGGTCGCCACAGCGGACAGAACCAGATCCGCACTGGCATTTGGCACAAGTTTTACGCCGGATGCCCTTCCTGACAACTCCAGTTTTACCTGGAGAAACACACAGCTGCTGGTGTTCCATAGAGGTCTCCCATCTAAGTACTAACCAGATGCCACACTGCTTAGCTTCTGAGATCTGATGGGATCAGGCTTAGACAGAGCAGACCGGCTGCTATTGTTCTACTAACAAATAACTCCACAAATATTTGAACATAAATCATTTTATAAAATCAGCAGTAACACCAGATCTTTAAGATTTTTTTAAAACACTTGAGAGCAATTTAATTTAAAACCTGCATCGTTATTGAAAATATTGACTATATGACCGGTTACAGCATTTATTTTGGCTTCTCATTTTTGCCCAGGTTCACTGCAGCACCTATATTTATTTGTCACAAAATGTGCACTTCCTGACTCCGGGTGTGTAAGGAGAATGGGTCATGGATGGCCTTGAACCTGGAGGCCTTCTTGCTCATTGTTCTTCCCGCTTTGGCACAAATTTTACACAGGATGCTCTGTCCACATTATATGGAGAATGAGCAGGGGTGGTCTTGAACCAGGAACCTTCTACTCTGGAAACAAGTGCACTGAACTAATTGGCCACCACTCCTGCTCAATAATTGCTTTGAAAGAGCTTTATACTTCCTTTTCGAAAGTCTTTTGATGGTCTTTTCTGCTGCTTCTAGGCTTTCTTGGTATAGAGGATGGTTCCCAGTTATCTCGAGCCTCTGCTGCTCCAACTTTGTCTATTTCTACACGTTCAACAGTCTGAAGAAGATGACAGCTTCTGGCATGCACAAGTCCAGACCAGGCAAAGACCTGCTCATGGGGATCATATCAGGTGACTCATTCAGCAACACTTAAGTTATATGCATAGTTGCTGTAACTGCAGCCGCTAACTCATTCATAATTACATAAACATTGTTGTGGGTGTCTTGGTGGCTTCCCTCACTAGTCTCCTTTGTGCACGCTCACTCAGTTTTTGAGGACGGCCTACTCAGCTCATCTTAATCTGCAGTCCATGCTCACATAAACGGTACATTCAAACACACTAACAATGTGTTTTAATTCAGGGGCTGTGAATGTGATCCTGACCACTCCCATGTGGGTGGTCAACACTCGACTGAAACTCCAGGGGGTCAAGTTCAGAAACGAAGATCTCCACCAGACTCATTACACTGGCATATTTGGTATGTGTGTAATGTGTGTGTCTTCGAGTTCAAATGTGGATGTTTATGTTTATGGACACGGTGCCAATGATAATGATATTAGGATGAGATACTCCTAATTAAACCCTATGTACCGGCCCGGGCTTTGCATTCTCAGGGTGCAGGACTACTTTGTGTCCCTAGGGTGAGAAAAAAGTCTGCAGGTCACAGAGCTCTCTCTTATCGTGCCCCTGTTCTGTGGAATGATCTCCCTGCATCAATAAAACAGTCAGATTCTGTAGATACTTTCAAGTCAAGACTTAAAATGCACTTATTTTCTCTTTCATATGGCTAGCATACTGGCATAGTATGGTACTACGCTTTTTACTCTTATATTTTATTAGGAAACGGAGTGTGCCGCAGCCTCAACTTCATTTAAATTCCGGGTCTTTTAGTGAAGCTTAGGGCTAGTGGCCGCGATCACCTTAGTATTTCTTTTGTTTTTCTTGTTGCTTAAGGCTGACAAATTATACCTGTATTTGTTGTCTGATGGCTGATTCCGTTTTTTTTTTTTTTGTCTTTTTCTTTTTTCCCTCTCTGTTTGCGGTATGGCTCCATCCAGAGATTGGTGCGGTATCTGTTCCAGAAATCCTCCTGTCCTGTGCACCGGCAGCATTTCCTGTATATTCATTTTGTGAATTGTTTTGTAATTTCTGTCGGTAGCATGCTCCAAGCAGAGGGTCACCCCTTTGAGTCATATCTGCTTGAGGTTTCTTCCTCAAAGGGAGTTTTTCCTTACCACTGTCGCCTGTGTTTGCTCTGGTGCTTCACACAAGTAAGGTCTACTTGTGTGAAGCACCAGAGCAAACACCTTGAGGCGACTTTGTTGTGATTTGGCGCTATATAAATAATTTAAAATTTAAATAATTGGAGGTCACAAAAATGAACATAGAGAGGACTTGCTAGAAAGATGTCAACATCAATTAACAGTCACTGGTCCCCTTCCCTTTCAGAGGAATAATGACGCATTTAGTAGGCTGACATCATTGAGTAGGGGGCTGGCGCAGTTTTGTAGACAGCAAGGCTTTAGTTTTATTGATAACTGACCCTCTTTCTGGGGTCATTGTGACTTGCTGATGCTGGACTCGTTAGCAGACTTTTAATGAGCCTTTCATTGGATTCAGGTGTGTTGGAGCAGGGAGACAACTAAGAGTGTCAGGAAGGTAGCTCTCGAGGTCCGAACTTGGCCACCCCTGCCCTAAACCATGATGTTGTTTTCAGGTCATTTGAGAATTGTTTAGAGGCTCCCATGTTGCCACTCATTAGAAGAGATGCAAAGAGAAGAAACATTTGTAAACGGCCACCTTAAATGATTGGCCACCTCATGATTGGATTCACCTGTGTAAGGAGGTCAAGGGTCAGTGAGCTTACCAAACCAGTTTTGTGTTCTGATAATTAGTGTTAAATGTATTCAAATCAGTAAAATGACAAAGGTGCCCAAATTCATGCAAATACCTCATTTTGTTTAAATAATTATTGAACACTTTCTGTAAATACTAGGAACTTCATTTCACTTTTCAAATATCAGTGTGTTCATCCGCTATATGATATATTTAACTGAAATTTCTGATCCAGACAACCAATGACTTATAAAGGAAAAATCATGAAAATCATCAGGGGTAACCAAACTTTTGCATACAACTGTAAATCTGGATTTGTCTTACTGGTTCTTGGGGGTCTAAAATATAATTCATTTTACATTTGACTCTCTGCTCTGCCCAGGATACTACGTATAACCAAGGTCAGAAGAATAAAAATCAACCATGTTATTTTGTCACATTATATATGGCCCCTTCTTAGATTAATTTTTGTTTGTTTTTCTCTAATCTGGCAACCCATGCCAATAGCAATGATTGTCGGTGACTTCAACATTCACATAAATAAGCCTTCTGACCCACTCTGTAAATCATTCATGGACATTATTAGATGTATTAGGATTCCAGCAATGCATTCAGGCTTTGACTCACAGTAGTGGAAATACCCTGGATTTGGTCCTCATTCATGGTATCACTGGCACATTTATTGGCATTGTGTCTCTTAAGTCAGTGGTTTCAGATCACTCACTTATTAAGTTTACAGTCTTTGTCTTGTCCACTGAAACAAGAAACTTATTTAACAACACGGCAACACATTAACTCAACTACAATTGAAATTGGAGCCAGACTGCCTGATATCTTAGCGTCACTTTCAGAAAATGACCAATCAGTAGACAGTTTTGTGGACAGCTTAAACTCGGTGCTCATGACCATATTGTCAGTGGTGGGCACAGCTGAGAAGTTAGCTTCATTAACCACTAATCCACGACCTGAAAAGTTAACTTTTATAACGCTAAACCCCTAAAAAAATTTGCAGAAGTTACCGCTAACCACTAACTTTTAGTATTGACTCGGCACACTGGAGACTGATAAACCAGTTTCGAGTTTAAGCACCAAAGCAATCACAAACCCAAAACACAATGAGCCAGCACTTTTGTCTTTATGCACCCAAGTAAAAATATTGCACTTTAAGTAATGCGCTAATTCTGAAGGTTTGAGCACTAAACCGACACAAGCGCCATAAAGGCATTAGGGGAAATCAGTTTTTTCTCATCATTCCACCCACCCCGTAAAAATGCATAGAACACTGCCATCTAGTGGATGGGACTGAATAGCAGCCAACATGTGATTGGTGATCAACATGCTGAGTCACACTTCACAAACAGAATTTTCAGTTTTGCAAATGGCTTTTTTTTTCTTCTTTTTTTTTTACAAATGGAAAAAAAAATGACACTTACACATCCGTTTGTAAAAACGAACACAAGTTAAAAATCAGAAATTTGTTTGTGGATTACAAAACGTGTACAAATCAAGGACTATTTGTAGATCACCCTCTGTGCATTTGCAGGTATTAATGAGACAAATTTAACTCCATAAATAAGTGTCTTTTCATTTAAAAAAAAAAAGAAAAAAGGTTTGCACATACAAGCTGTCTTTGAAGCAGACACACTGTCGATCATAATGCATTGCAGCAATGCATTATGGAAGCTCGGGGTTTGTTGATTATTGTAGTACATGCTCATTTAGCAGTGTTGTTAGTGTTATAGATTTGTTGTGTTTTTATAGTTCAAGGAATGTAGTTAGTTTGGTGAAGAGTTTTATTGAGACCATGAGTGAAAAGGACGTTGCGATTTACCTCTTCTGCCGCTGTCTGAGCTGCTCTATGTTGAAAGTAAATGACATTTTGTTTCCAGCGGCAGCCAGCCAGCCCACCTGCACACTTCCTTCTGCTGGGGGAGGGCTGAGTTCCATATGGCAGCCTGGCTGTTGCAAAACATGCAACAGACAGGAATTATTCTTTGATTTTAGGTTTACAAATGTTTTTGACCATGTAGTCTTGCTCACCATGCCAGCAAAGAAATGTTAGCATACTGAAAGTTAGCGGAAATAAATTTAGTGGAAGCTAATTAATCCACTGATGGTTTTCAAAGTTATCTGAAAAGCTAATCCACGAATGACAATGTTAGCTTCAGTAATGAGCGATTAGCAGAACTGTGCCCACCACTGCATACTGGACATAAGTGCTCCACCTACATTAAAACCAGCCCTGCAAAAACACACTCGCCTTGATTCAGTGATTACTTACATGGCCTCAAGCCTACGTCTAAAGCGGGGTGACCAAGTTCGGTCCTCGAGAGCCCCCTTCCTGACACTCTTAGTTGTCTCCCTGCTCCAACACACCTGAATCCAGTGAAAGGCTCATTACGAGCCTTTCACTGGAGTCAGGTGTGTTGGAGCAGGGAGACAACTAAGAGTGTCAGGAAGGTGGTTCTCAAGGACCGAACTTGGCCACCCCTGGTCTAGAGCGAAAATGGCATGGTTCCGAACTAGAACTATTTCACCTAGCATGGCATGATGCTATTCTAGACTATAAGCATACACTACTGGCTACATAACAGGCCTACTACTCTGATTTGATTGACAAAAATAAGCATAATTCAAAGGTCCTGTTCAACACAGTGGCAATTTATGGTCAACCACTTGTAAGTCACTGTCTGTTTACAGCCCAATATTTGTTAGATTACTTTCAGAAAAACAAAAAGATATTAGGTTAAATATATCCCAGCATGCCTTATTCCGGCCACTGCACCCTGATATTGATGTGGGTGCCATCATGGATACATCACCTAGTTTTACCAAATTTTTTTTTCTGCTGACAAAACTTGTAGCTTTTGCGAAAGCACAAGCTGTCTTTTCGACCCTACACCAAAAACCTGTTTAAAGACCTGTGGCCTACTCATGGGCCTAATATGCTGGAAATGATTAATCTGGGTCTGTTCCTAAATGTTTCAAATCTGCAGTAATTAAACCATTATTTAAGAGAATCATTTTGGGATTATTGGGTATGTCCTTGCATGGCTGACATCTTACCTACTAACCAGTCGTTCTCACTGTGTTCTATACAGCAACATTGCCTCTAGTCTTGTCTTGGTGACATGGAATACGGGGTTCCACATCCGTCTTAGGCCCCCTGCTTTTATACCACAACACTGCAGCATGTGCCTAAAGGGGTGCTGTAGTGCCCTGCGGACACATGCCCAAGGGTGCTATACCACCCCTTGGGCACATACTGCGGCATTATGGGATTACTTGTCACTGCTATGCTGATGATACTCAGTTGTACATGCTGATAACTGCAGGTAATCTCATACACAAAGTCTTTAAAGAATTGCCTTGCGTTAGGGAAAACCAGGATGTCCACCAATTTCTTACTTTAAAACTTGGTCAAGACCGAAATGATGGTCCTTGGTCCGGTGAGACATCAGCATAAATTTGACCACCTAATGCTTAACCGAAGATGATTTATTTTTAACTACTGAAATAGGAAGTTTTTTGTTTTTTTTACTCTCACCAAAAGTGTTCTTTTCTAAAAACTGTTTTCGTCTCAGATGCTTTCTTGCAGATTATATCCAACGAGGGGGTGAGAACTCTGTGGAACGGAACACTGCCCTCGTTGATCCTCGTCCTTAACCCGGCCGTTCAATTCATGTTCTATGAAGCCATGAAGAGGAAAGCGGGGAGAGGAGGGAGAAAGGTGAGAGGGCAAGAGGCGTTGATGGCATGGATACATAGTCCTGTAACCTGGATGTTTATCTACAATGTTAAAAAAAAAAAAAAGTTACTTTATTTGAAAGTTGGATTCTTTAAAAAAAAGATTTAAACACTATGCACTCTCTCCAGATTTCATCAGCACAGATATTCCTCATCGGCGCCATCGCCAAGGCTGTTGCCACGACGGCAACTTATCCTCTTCAGACAGTTCAGGCCATCCTGCGGGTAAATCCTGTTCTGGGAGAAATTTTCAAGACCTTTTCAGCATTAACAACTGTTAAAGTGGTAGTGTATATTACCCAAATTTGTGTTGTGGTGATGTATTTTAAGTTGACATTACAGTTTGTTGCTGTACTTAAAAGTATCAGCAATGTATACACGAGTGCATATTCAGACCCTAAAGTGTAGCTTTTCATTCATGTGTGTTTTATTATGTTTCAATACCAGAGGGAGCAAATCAAGTGGAACATTTGGAAACATAAACGCAAGCCTTAAGGCCAGAGCAGAGTATAAAGCTACAACACTGCCATATGGTTCTACTGGTAATCATTTCCATCCTGATAATTTCAAACTAGCAGTAATAGTAAGCTCTTTGGCATTCAGTATGTGTTCAGATTAGCTTTTACATTTCACTGCAATCATGAACGCTTTACATGTAGAATTAGCTCAGATAACATATTGAGAACTTTTTTTTTTAAATTTCAACTCTGTGAAAATAGCAATGATTATTGTTGCGGTAGGAGATCGTGATCTCTATTGCTGAATGGCATAACTGAACAAACAGATGTCTCTGCATGTTGCCACATGCTTATGAAATAAAGAAAAGGGTTAATACAGCTGAATTCTACTAGTCTTGACAAAATGATAGTACGATTTTAGCCCTGCAGAAAATGAACCTTTGTGTGATCCTTGGAGTTTGGTTTAGAGATCTGGTTACCGCATTATCTGGGGTATAAGTCGCAATTTTTTTTCTCTTAGTTTTGTGACTTACACTCTGGTGCGTGTTTTTTTTTTTTTAAACAGGTGTGACTTGTACTCCGGAAAATATGGTATTTGTTTTTTTTGTTGTTGTTTTTTTAATCTACCAATGGGCCTTCCACCAAAAATATATCAAATGAGGGGTCAAATCACACTATCACTAAATTTGCTTAAATCTTTTAGTAAATAAATAGGCAATTAAGATCTGTGTGTTTTGTCACCAGTTTGGTCAGTACAGAAGTGATGGCACGAGCGGCGTGTTGGGAAGTGTCTCGAACATATTCTCCCTGTTGATGGACAGGATCAGGTGAGTGATGGTGTTGCTGTGAGGCCACTGTTTAAATACGACATGACCGCTGATTACCTGTGTTTTTCTTTAAGGAAACACGGCGTTCTTGGTTTGTACAAAGGTTTGGAGGCTAAACTGCTGCAGACAGTACTGACTTCTGCTCTTATGTTTGTCATCTATGAGAAGATCACTGCTGTTATCTTCAAAGTCATGGGCCTGAACAAGAAACTGCAGCACTCCTAGAAGAATAAAATACGACTTTCGATTTGTTTTACACTAGACAACCAGGGTGACAACAGGGTCATTATTTCGCATCAGTAGTCTGGCCATAATTCGGACCAAACGGTATCATTCCAAGGAAAACAGTGTCTTAATTTAATGATCAAAACTGTTTTTAAACATTCACCAAGAATCTCATACCAGATTTTCACTGCAGTTCAACTTATAAGAGTGCAATGACATTGATTCTTAACAGTTAATTAAGAGTTAACTAAGGTGCTTAGTAATCATTCTTTGGGTTTGTTAGTTAATGCATTAAGTATTAACAGAATGAAAAGTGAAGTAAGCATTGAATGTGTTCAGTATCTTTATAATTCATTAACGTAAAAATAAATACCATGAACACCATTAATAAATGATTACTCATAATTTTTAATTTACCTTTAGTTCCTGTTGACTTGAAGTGTGTGTGTGTGTGTGTGTGTGTATGTATGTGTATATATATACATATATATATTCATGTAAATGGGGACTATAATGAATGAGTACACAATCCTTCCATTATTATTATTATTTTTTTTTTTTTTACAAAGTGCCTCTAAATTTTAAAGTATGCGTATTGTGATTTATCTGCTGTAATGACTTAACACTTTACAACCACAGTGCACTTACTTGTCTGTTGTTGTCATGGTGTGTTTTGTTATTTGTATGTCCTGTTGGCAGTGTAACATTGTGATTGGAGCATTAGGATTGCTGGTTAGAGACATCCCATACAAAAGTCAGTGCTTTGGTAATAAAGAGAATAATAGTCAGAAAATAGCTGTATTAATTATTTCTAGAATGCTAGGTAGGCACCTTGAGTGAAATTTACTTTGTTTTCTACTGGGTATGTCCAACAATCAATAAGGGCTGTCAAATATGACTGTATAGCACCAGTAGGGGGCAGCAACAACTCAGAGCTTGAAATTTGGAATCCTCACCTCCCCACCAAAAAAAGCATGGTGTTTTATTTATTTCACATATATATATATATATATATATATATATCTCGTACACACACGTGTGTGTGTGTTTATATTATAATGACCACGACAGCAGTGAAAACTAGTTCCTTAAATATGAATATGAAGAATATGAAGGAAATCTGCCGGATGGTTGGCAAAGTCTTGGTGAAAGGTCCATTTGTGTCTGTTCAGGATTTGGAACCAACATCACACTGAATATGAATCAAATCCACTGGGTGAAATCTAACTCCAGAGAGAGACACACACACACTTCTAGTATAAAACATCTGTCACTGTGGAGGTACACAAATGCACACAAGGTTCACTTAAAGAAACAGTACTTTGGCACCAGTTTGTCATAAGAAGCTTTGCTGCAATAAACTGCTGATTATAAATAAATAACCACAGAGACTGTTCACTGCATGAGATGCTCACAGTAAGTGGGTTTAAGCCCCACCCCCACACTGACTGGACTGTTGATTTGTCACCTGTCACACACCTGTTATCTTTCTATCATGGAAAGAAATCACATTCTGTCCTGACTGGGCTTTGCTGCCTATTTAAAATTGAAATGCAAAAATTATTTTATATTTTCAAGCGGCATAAAACTTAAATAAACGAATAAGCCCAACTTGAATAATTATTTAACTTTGTGTATAAAAGACAACAAAAGTCACCAGAGGGGAAGTTAGGGAGGTATGTTAATCCTAAAACCATGATTTTCTTTTCACCTGGCTGGATCACCGTGGTAACTAGCTGGAACAGGTTACGTTCAGAGTTTCATCTTAAATCTTATATAAAAAGCTATTGGAACACCGATCATAAGTACCAATGTTCTGATAGTCACATTGTAAACTCAGAATGGTGCACCCAGTTAGTGTTACTTGTGGGAAAGGATTTTGCTAAAATGTATGAAGCTTATTTTTTAAAATACAAAAAAGGAATGAAAGGGAAAAACAAGTTAATTTGTATTTCCACTGTAACTTTGAAATATATCATTTAACAGCAGAACTAACCATTTTCAGTGTTAGAAGTAACATATTTGCTCTGTGCTCTAGCAGACTTTTGTACACCAATTTTATTCTTTTTTTTAATTTTTTTTACTTTAATTAAAACAGGACCTCGTACAAATTTATTCGGTTTAATTATTTGAATTTGATCACATCTCAACATCTGTATGCATGGGATCACAATTTTTAACTCTTAAGTAATCACTGATGTGAGCACAGGTGGTAACCAAGTGGTTAGTGCGCTTGGTTTCAGAACAGAAGGTTCCCGGTTCAAACCCCAGCCCTGCCACATTTCTCCATGTAATGTGTTGTGTCAGGAAGGGCATCCGGCATAAAACTTATGCCAAATCAACATACAGATCCATCTTGGATCTGCTGTGGTGACGCCGAGTGAAAAACAAGGGAGCAGCTGAAGGGACTTACTTTAAGTAATCAGTAATGTAGCCTGCAAAGCAATGAACATAGATTAACAACTTAAAACGTGAGTGACACATTCAACCGCCATTACATCAGCTGCTTTCTGAATATTTAACATGAAAATAGTGATTCAACAAGTACTTCTATTCACAATGTATTTACAGTTTTAGAAACTGAATTCTTTTATAAGCTGATTACTTGGATTCAGTATACTGTTATAACCAGATAATACAAATGTTTTAAACAGAGTCACATAGTATGAAACTGTTTCCATTTCAAATGGCTACATACAAGATTTTTTAAAAAGCATGTATTCAAATAAATGCAGCAGTATGACATCACTAATATGAAACAAAAGAATGGTAGAGTACAGAAAAAAACCTTGAACAGACAAATGTTTTTGCTGACATCTGTATTGCATGAACATATAAATTATGGTGTTAAAGGGACAAATGCTTTGTTAGAGAAAAAAATAAATGAAACAAAGTCAATATTTTGATGCTGAGCCACAAAACACACAAAGGATGCAAAAAGTATTCCGTTTAAACAGAATTTAGATTCAATTCGCGAATTTTTTATTTCAGTTTTCAGTTGCATATTTTATGTTTTGGGTTTAAAATTCTATATTTTTTTAAAGTTTCAATTTTTTTTTTTTTTTTTTTTTAAGTTTTTCACTTTCAGATCATATGTTTTCAGTTTCATACTCTTGGGCCTGATCTGGCTTGGCATGATATGACATTACAGGGGAGCAGAATAATAACTGACAGACGACAGGCTTCATCGTCTCTCGGCAGGGGATCACTTCTCAATTCATTCGCTCACTTTTTCCATTTCCAACAGCAATAGTATCATGAAAACCACACCAATTCCTTCTATGTTAGTATTAGTCTGCATAGACAAGACTGACATTTCACAGGGGTCATCAACTCAGCAAACTCAGTGGTTATAGTGGAAACTCAGTGACACTACGCTGGGTATCCTTCTGAGGAGAGAACAGCAGCTGTGGTACTTTGGGACCATTGTAAAAATGCAATCTATCTATAAACAAAAAAGGTCTGTGTGGGTATGTGGCTCGCGCATGAATGTCAATCTTTTTGTTAAAATAACTGTATTTGCGTGTCTCTTTGTATCTCAATGTCAACCGTGTCTTAACAAATGTACACTTTGTTAAAGGAAA
The DNA here is from genome assembly GCF_902500255.1 of Thalassophryne amazonica. Taxonomy (NCBI): domain Eukaryota; kingdom Metazoa; phylum Chordata; class Actinopteri; order Batrachoidiformes; family Batrachoididae; genus Thalassophryne; species Thalassophryne amazonica. The sequence continues at coordinate 65,672,620 of NC_047118.1, read as the reverse complement.
AGAAAACCCACTGATAATTTACTATTGGGTAGGTAGATTATGATATTGAGAGCCCATATGAAAAGTTGTAGGCATGTGTGATCATTTATGTTAAAGTTAAGAGTGTTTTTGTTTGGCTGGTTTAAAGCCACCAGCAGGCTGCCATAACAGTGCTGATGTGACGTCACATGGGCACAGAAAGCCAAAGGTAGCCAACAGGCGCTGGTTGGTGTCTACAACAGACAACAGCTGATCACAGCCACAGTGCAGCTGAACTAAACAGCTGATCACTTTCACTTTATGCCTGCTGACCAGTAAGAGGGAGGGGGAGAGAGACAGAGAGCGCGAGCAAGGGAGAGAGAGAGAGACAGGCCTTTTACACACCAGCACCTGTGCGCCACCTGTGGCTTTCTATGCTCACACTACCTCACAGCAGCGCCGCAAGCGATCCTAGGGGTTTTTTATGATTGGTTAAAATTGTGTCAATGGTGACATTTATGAAATCGTCGAATTCTGCTTCAATGCCGACTTTCCAGGTGCATATTTCAGTGGTAAGAGCTCCTTATTTTCATTGATACACATCAATCGTTAGTTTATAACGCAGTCTATCTTCCCAGCTGTATTTTATCAGTGAGTTTTCTTTAAAACAATGTAAGAGTAAGTACACCCGTTTGTACATCCCACTTTAATCTACTTAAGCTCCCAATTTTCTACAGGAATACAAACTTCTTAAAGGCACTGCACTAGTATCTGTGGTTTTCATAATACCATTGATCATGGAAAAGGGAGCAAAGGAATTGAGAAACAATACTGCTAAGGAAGGTCCTCAAGGTCAAGCCAATATCATCTATGGCTGTCAATTATGAGTCCACAAAATATGTACAAAAATAAAAAGGTGGAATAATAATAAAAAAAAAAAAAAATCCAGATTTTAATAAAAACTTTATTTGAACTGAAATTTTGCATTCACCTGCATTATTGTATTTTGAATACTTTTTTTTTTTTTTTTTTTAACAGTTCAGTATCAAAACTTTGACTTTCAGGTTAATTTCTTTTTACAAATTAACAAAACATTTGTTCTTTATTTAACAGCGTAGTGAATGCCTTTAAACACTCAAAAGTACAAAAGCACAAAACAGCCTCTGTAACTGCTGAAGTGTATGAAATATGGCATGTACACATAACTTTAGAGTACTTCAAGTACTGAGTACTACTATGTGTGTACAGATTAACTCGAGCAGAAGTTAGTTTTTTATGTCTGCTAAATTTTACTGTATTGTAAATGATGAACCAAGTTAAACTTTACATGCAAAGATCATGTTCTCAGTTTAGGTCATTTTAACCACATCAGGACAAAAGTCTTTCATCCTGACCAAGTGGAGACAGTCAGTATTACAGGTTTAAAGATAGCTGATTAGGGATGGTGACCCATACTCAATGTTTACTATCCGGTATGTACTCATGGAGCGTGGGCACGGCAGACAAACGCCTCACACAGGTGGAAGCCAAAGTTCTAAATTTTCCATTTTGGTCCATAATGTAATATTATCAACTGCCATGTGTAGCTGGGTGCCTTCAGTCATAAATAAGGACTGATTAGGAGTCTTTACTGGTCATGTCCTCTACATACCAGTGAGGCAGGAAGGAATACTGGGAATCCCTGTGGACAGAATAGGTCACATCTCTGTGGGGCTCCCAAGAGAACAGATACACAACACTGTAAAGGAAACAGAACTTTAATGACTAAGTATGTACAAAATACATAGAATATAAACATGTATATGACAGTCTTGCTGTATCTCACCGCGGATTGTCCTCAGTCACCACACGCTTCACAAAAGTCAGAAAATCACAGCAAAAATTCATACAGACTGTGGGTTTCCAGCAGTTGAATTCTTTCTAAAATGGAGACAAATAATCTGTTTTATCTTATGATGAGATTTTCTCACCACCACTTTTTTCTCTCCAAACAGACCCATTTATTTATCACTCCCATTAGTTACACTGTACCTTGATGAGCTGTGAAATCTTAGAGATGTGAAAAGTCTCCACAGCAACAACGACCCCTTCATGATCCCTGAAACCTGCCACGACCCGTGGGACTCCAGGGAGGAAAGATTGGGCCCACCACTTCAGCAGCTTGAACCTGAGGACCAACAAAACCAATAAGAGATAAAACAGTGAGTCCTTCAGCAGAGTTTCTACAACCACTCACCATTTATGTCATTTACCAGACAAACTGCCGATCACGTTATACGTAGTTTATGGTATTGATGGGAAGAACGATTTCCTGAAACAGTACTTGACAAGTTCACTAATTCTGTTTCAACTGTTTGTCTGGCTGTATGTTCCCTTACTCCTCTCAGGTCATTTGGCTGGGGGTACTGGAAGGTCAACTGTGGAATTTCCCTTAAATGCATCGTTATGGGATCAAAATTTGGATTTTCACTTCAACTTACACCAAAGTTGATACACTTTTCTAGGTGGGCCCCAGAATTTCTCAAAGGTCAATCATTAGGGTCAAGGTCATGTCAGTTTCATCAGTTTCACTGTTTGTTTGCCTTCTCTATCCCAGATACCTTGGCTGATTTCTACATAACTCTGCGTGCATTTGAAGACCAAGCCCAGAATTGCACTTAAAGCATTCATTTCGGTAAAGGCCAAGGTCACTGGGGTCAAAGATCAGATTTTCATGAAGCAATGCACAGTCGTTGTATTTTGTCATTGCCCACCCCCCGCCCTTTCATTTTCTGCTGCTTATCCGGTCTGGGTCACACTGGCGGCAGATCAAGCAGCTCAGCCCATATGACCCTATCCTTAACCAAGTCCTCCAACTATTCCTGGGGATCCTGAGGCATTCCCAAGCCATCTGGGAAATATAATCCCTCCACTGTATCCTGAGTCTTCCTTAGAGCCTCCACCCAGTTAAGTGTGTCTGGAAGACCTCCCTAGTGAGAAGACCTGGGGGCATCTTCACCAAATGCCTGAACCACCTCAGCTGGCTCCTTCATATTCGAAGAAGCAGCGACTCGACTCCAAATCCTGCCCAGATATTCAAACCTCTCACCCTGTCCCTGAGTGTAAGCCCAACAAGAAATGTAGCAAGTTTACAACCTAAACACTTCTATCCTCCGTTATGTTTACCTGTGGAAGTTGCTGCGTTGTTTTGGGGTGCAGATTTCTGCTGACGTCTTCAGCTCCACATAGCAGGCAGGTGGAGGAGGAGCATTAGAATCTTTATCCCGGCAGTCCACCTCACCAGAAAACAGAAGTCTGTGATCTGCGAGACGCGTTTGCACCACAGTGCAGAAAGCCTCGTTTGTGTTCACAACTCCACTCGGGTCAGGTAAACTGTGCACGTTATCTTGACAGAAAGAGAAAACAGCTGAAGCACTATATACCATCTGATACAGGACTAGATTAACTAAAACTAAACTCAAGCTACTGTATATATAGGCCTCTGTTGAGCAAAAAAAAAAAATACTGTTATGAGCCAAAGTCATACTATTACCAAACAAAAACAAATAAATAAATATATAAAGAGGTATGCTATTTTAAAGATGTAAAAAGAAAAAAATTACATGTTATTGTGGTTGGTGAATATGGAGGCTATTTAACTGGTGTACTAACATTTTAAGACCTTAAATCCAGTTTGTGTCCAGAAGGAGATTTATAAAAATGGGGAAATTTCATTGTTTGTGATCACACTTGGCAGCACGGTGAATTGGTGGTTAGCACTGTTGCCTCACAGCGAGAAGGTCATAGGTTTGATTCCCACTTGTGGCCTTTCTGTGTGGAGTTTGCATGTTCTCCCTGTGTCTGCTTGGGCTCCCTCCAGGTGCTCTGGTTTCCTCTTACAACCAAAAGACATGCGGGTTAGGTGAACTGGAATCTTTAAATTGTCCGTAGGTGTGCGTGCCGGTGTGAATGTGTTTGTTTGTCTACATGTGGCCCTGCGACAGACTGGCCGCCTTGTGCTCTATGACTGCTGGATAGGCTCCAGCCCCCCGCGACCCTTAACTGGATTAAGCGGTTGAAGATGTGTGTGTGTGTGTGTGTGTGTGTGTGTGTGTGTGTGTGTGTGTGTGTGTGTGTGTGTGTGTGTGTGTGTGTGTGTGTGTGTGTGTGTGTGAGATGACACTTGTGCTTATTTGTGCAAGCTACATGAAAAATATGAGAGGCCTTTGGAATCAATGCCATCATTTCCAGTAAAACTTCTGCTATATATTTGTGATTCCATATAATTTAGAACTCTTACACTATCCTTACTGATACAACATGAAAGCACTGACATGCAAAATGGGGGCTTGTGGACTGTATGTTGTAAGTGGACAAGATGTAATGTCAGCCATGCTCTTATTTTTTTAATTACTGTACTAGAAATTAGAGGGGTTTTTTATTTTTACTTTAACTGGGTATTAAATACACCTTTTTTAAAAACTGCAGTAATTTAAAGATAATTCTGGATCAAAGTTCAAAGATTTGGTGGATGTCCAAATTTAGTAATGTCAGTCACACTCTAAATTTCTGCTACAGCACAAAAAAGCACAAAGCTAAAGGTTAATTGTCAATACTACCATGTCAAGCAAGAGCCAAGTATAGCTACTGATGAAAGATAATAACACAATTGCAGCTGTGCAATAATTTATGTCACAAAACCCTCAAATTTGTAACGTCAGTAATGACAGATTTGCCCTGGTTCTTTATTACAACTGTTTCAGTATCTACAGTCTGATTCACACAGAAGACAAACTTTTTCCTTATTTGTTTATTTTATATCAAAGTAAGTTTAAGAAGCTCGGCTGTATCAAACTGCAGATGTTCCGCACCATCTTATTTTCTTCAAATATTACAACAGTTTTCTTTAAATGTTTTGCTTTTTTCTTGTCAAACGACAGTCTAAATCTCATATTACTGCACATTTTATTGAGAAGCACTGCATGCCACTTTGTCTTCTCTTTAAGGAAAAACACAGAATATAACAGGTTGAGAACATGGCGCTTTGGCTATGAATACCAGACTCCAACAAAATTAACAAGTAAGAGGGTAGAAATCATTTTCATGCTTTAGTTATTACAATTTTAAAGATACATTATGGCATATAACAATAACATGTTACAGGTCAGTAAACTGCTGCAAAAGAACTAAATGGAAATCTTCGCCTGCTGCCTGATTATGAAACAAATTAGCCTTGAAACCACACAGACCGCACCGATTCAACTGTTCATGAGACTTCATAAAAGTAGAAGGAACTGACTTACTGGTTTTCACCTACAAAGAGGATAAAAGTGTATCACCTAGCTCAGACCAAATACTGCATCTTCAAGTGAGGTCAAGTTTAAACTGAGTCTATTAAAGTAACTTTGTTGTTAATGTGACGCAGGTTTGAAAGTCAAAATGCAAACAAGACAAAATTGAACCTTTAGGACATACATTAACATGTTGTTGATTATCAGTAAAATAAAGACAAACTGTGTAATCAAAGAAATGTCTGCCTACCTGTACATGTGTACTGCTCAAACTTATACCCCCAGTACATCATCTCTTGATGCATCTCAGTGCGATTTTCACGCTCCCTACGCGCTGCTTCCGTTTCCACTTCGCTGATGTAAAGCGTGTCTCTGAACCTGGTGACAGCCAGCAGCCAGCCCTCCCGCGTCTCATATGGAGTTGTCAGCAGCTTGGTCAGATGGCCACGCCACGTCACAAAATCTGCATCTAATACACTGGGAGAAGTAGAAGTTGATCAAAGAATACGAGTCCCACAGGAAACAGAAATTGTGAATTATTTTTCTTCCCCCCATAAGGATCAGACAGGCTGTGACAGTGATGACCTTGGATTTGTGTCAAGGTCACAGTGAGTGTCTACCACCAAATAAAGACACACCAAGTTTATGGACAAAATCCCCCAATTAGTAACCTTGACAGAAGTCACCCAAAGGTCACACCTAAAATGAACAAAACATGAAACATGGCAGCTTACCATTTTAAGTGCCGTTACATCTCCAAACTACATTCATCAGTAACCAGTTAAATATTTACAAAGGACGTGGGGCATGAAGGATGCCGAATATACCGGTAAGTGGCACTTAAAGTCCAGTAGATCACTTTTTACGTTTTTTTGAGGGCCTTATATGCAAAGTACCCTCACCTCGCACATCTAATTTAAACTTATCTATAATGGGCATGAGATGTCCTGTCCTTCAGGGGTGCCAAAGTTAGCCAAAACTGCGTTTTTAATGTGCTTTGCTGCCACCTGATGGACTATTCAGTTGAAGTGACATGCAATAACTATCAGAGCATCGCGTGACATACACTTACTGTAAATGGACTCCATTTCTACAGCACATTTTCCATCAGACACAGATGATCAAATCAATTTAGAGTGATGCCTCACATTCACCCATTCACAAACTGATGTCTGTGTGCTCCCATGCAAGGCGCTCAGCAGCCCAATGGGAGCAACTTGGGGATTAAGGACCTTGATCAAGGGTACCTGAGAGTTTCCTCTGGTTAAGAGTCCGCCTCTCTAACTTCCAACCTGCCACATCTGCAATTTAATCATTTCAACTGAATAAATTTCTCTTTGCATTTTAAATGGTAACATATATTTTGACATTCTTATGATCTAAAGTATACATACAGTACATATTCATATGTCTTCATATACAACCCCTGGCAAAAATTATGGAATCACCAGCCTCTGAGGATGTTCATTCAGTTGTTTAATTTTGTAGAAAAAAAGCAGATCACAGACATGACACAAAACTAAAGTCATTTCAAATGGCAATTTTCTGGCTTTAAGAAACACTGTAAGAAATCAAGAAAAAAAGATTGTGGCAGTCAGTAACGGTTACTTTTTTAGACCAAGCAGAGGAAAAAAATATGGAATCACTCAATTCTGAGGAAAAATTATGGAATCACCCTGTAAATTTTCATCCCCAAAACTAACACCTGCATCATATCAGATCTGCTCGTTAGTCTGCATCTAAAAAGGAGTGAACACACCTTGGAGAGCTGTTGCACCAAGTGGACTGACATGAATCATGGCTCCAACACGAGAGATGTCAATTGAAACAAAGGAGAGGATTATCAAACTCTTAAAAGAGAGTAAATCATCATGCAATGTTGCAAAAGATGTTGGTTATTCACAGTCAGCTGTGTCTAAACTCTGGACCAAATACAAACAACATGGGAAGGTTGTTAAAGGCAAACATACTGGTAGACCAAGGAAGACATCAAAGCGTCAAGACAGAAAACTTAAAACAGTATGTCTCAAAAATCGAAAAATGCACAACAAAACAAATGAGGAACGAATGGGAGGAAACTGGAGTCAACGTCTGTGACCGAACTGTAAGAAACCGCCTAAAGGAAATGGGATTTACATACAGAAAAGCTAAACGAAAGCCATCATTAACACCTAAACAGAAAAAAAACAAGGTTACAATGGACTAAGGAAAAGCATTCGTGGACTGTGGATGACTGGATGAAAGTCATATTCAGTGATGAATCTCGAATCTGCATTGGGCAAGGTGATGATGCTGGAACTTTTGTTTGGTGCCGTTCCAATGAGATTTATAATGATGACTGCCTGAAGAGAACATGTAAATTTCCACAGTCATTGATGATATGGGGCTGCATGTCAGGTAAAGGCACTGGGGAGATGGCTGTCATTACATCATCACTAAATGCACAAGTTTACGTTGATATTTTGGACAATTGAAAGGATCTTTGGGGATGTTTCAAGATGATAATGCATCTTGCCATAGAGCAAAAACTGCGAAAACATTCCTTGTAAAAAGACACATAGGGTCAATGTCATGGCATAGGGTCAATGTCAATGAGTAGATCTGATTTGATGCAGGTGTTAGTTTGGGGGATGAAAATTTACAGGGTGATTCCATAATTTTTTCCTCAGAATCGAGTGATTCCATATTTTTTTCCTCTGCTTGGTCTAAAAAAGTAACCGTTACTGACTGCCACAATCTTTTTTCTTGATTTCTTATAGTGTTTCTTAAAGCCAGAAAGTTGCCATTTGAAATGACTTTAGTTTTGTGTCATGTCTGTGATCTGCTTTTTTTCTACAAAATTAAACAACTGAATGAACATCCTCCGAGGCCGGTGATTCCATAATTTTTGCCAGGGGTTGTAATAGTTATGCAAGTAACATTAAAATTTAAAGAAAATGCTAAAAGTCAAAATGATTAATGAGGCAAGTCCCCCAAAGACTTTCAATTGAAATGATTGAAATTAACCTCCTACCTGCCATTGCTTTTAACTCCTTTGGTACAATAGATATGACATGTGATCCTCATTATAGACAAGTATATATTAGGTGTGGGAGATAAGGCTACGATGCACTCAAGACCTTCGACAAGCAAACAAACAAACAAAAAAGCAATAACAGACTTTGAATGCCACCTATATTCAGAGCCCGTTAACGCTCCATCATAAATGCCAAGACTAAAGATTTGGCCTCATATAGCTGTTTATTCAAGAATGTGGCTTGGAGACATAACAGGACTGAATATAGCAGGCTTCTAATGATTTATGTCATACTAAATTTCATATTTCACATGACCTTTGCTGACCTCTGTCAAGGTCACTGGTTGAATTGTAACCACAAAATAGGTGCCCGTTCATATGATGGCAGACATTTCCTGTGGCCCCAGTTCGAAGAAAATTTGATGAGGTGATCACAATCACAGCCAAATATAACAGATTGCGAAAATGACTCAGGCTCTAGAGACCAAATACAACTAGCAGTCATACTCGTTTCAAACAAATATAAATAAATGTCACTAAAAAAACAACAAAATGTGTTGTTAAATGACATCATCAACAACAAACAATAAAAGTAAGTCTGTTCCCACACACTGCTACTGGAGGCATTTTGTCTACAAACCAGTGCACACCAGAAAAGTGGAAAGTATAAACAGCAGCAATCAATGTGTGCGTATGTAACGTGTCTGATCCTAAAAAAAACTGTCTTTGAATTGGTAGGAATGGTTTTCTGTTTGTTTCACAGCGGTGGCCGGTGCTGTAAATATTAAAATTGGTCACATCTCAACTTTGGATGTACTGTGAAAGCCAATCATGACACTTACCATGATGAGGATGTGGCAACTCTTGATTTGACCTTTGACCTGTTAGCTGAAATCCACCTTAACATGTGATCTAACCTTTCCTTCTGGTCTTCATCTCTCTTTATGAAACGGTCCCTGTATCCATCCCTTAGATCAAAATTAGGCTTTCTCTCAGGTTCCACAAAATATCTCATCTGCCTCCTGTCACTGAAGAATCTACGCCTGGAATCAAGTGAAAAACATCCGACTTCTACAGGCTGTTTGTACACAGGAAAGTTCCTTTCATAGAGTTCTCGTCTGGTGCTCAAACCCTCGGACGGGACAGGGTTACACTGAAGACCACGAGCAGACTGATGGCGGCTCTGATTCGATGAAAAACCTTTACTTTCTAAACCACTTCTTTCAGTGTCTTCTCTCTTTCTTTTGTTGTGGTTGATGGAGCTTGCATTCTGGGATCTTTGGTAGTATTGGTCCATTGCTACCTGGAAGTGGAATAAAAGTAGTGAGAACTGATGCATGTGGTTTCTAATGTCTGTAGTGCCATACATCCATCCATCCATCCATCCCGTGTGACCCCAGTTAAAGGTCACAGTCTGGGCCAGGGGTGTTGCTGAAGCCTATCCCAGCACTCATAGGGCATACGCAGGGTACATAGGAAATTATCTGCAAGGCTGCCTTGCGAATAGCCACTTCCTATGGGTTACGGTTTGTGGTTGCTTACTAGTAAATACATGTACAAATACGTAGCCTCATGATCACATGACCTATATTGACCAATGAGAGAGACGCTAGGTACAGCTAGCAACTGCCACCGATCAAATACATATGATGTAGCTACAAGTGCACGCAGGAGAAAATAACATTATGGATGTAGCACAACAGTGGAAATGTTATTACGATTAAATATGTAATAAATTTGTAAATGCGAGGCTTTGGGTGTTAAGTTACCTACCTACGGCCACAAACCAAACGCTACCTGAGTTAATTCTTCAACAAAAATGCTAAAACATAGTCGACTACTAATACCACCCATAGGCATGTAGAGCTCTAATCATATAGATAAAAAAGGCATTACCACCATCGATCTGAGTAGCTAGTTTAGCCAAATAACTTCAAGCGCTAACAAACACCAAAGATCATTCCAGCTTAACCAAGATAAGTCACTCCGGCAAAGGTTATGTTAGGGAGACTGTACTGTAAACAACGCATGTGCATCAGTCGCATCCGCAACACTCAAAACCAAAGGCCGTTTTCCCAAAACAAATGTATTTATTATCGTGACACATGTAACCACTAGCTACAGAAAACATTATCAGAAAAAAATCCGTATGCGTACAGATTAAATCAGAAACACGGGCGACCAGCAGCGGTTTGAGTAGAATAAAACATCTTGTTCTTGGTCAAATTGTGGACTGAGACTGTTGTTTGGTGTTGAATGAGATCAAACCAGCGCTTATAATACTGCTCAGCTGTAATATCAGGTAAGAGTTTTAGCGAGATATTCTGGAACTCGCATTAGTTATCCTCAGTGTTTTGGCTAACGTTAGCTTGAAACAGGAAAAACCTGTTTCAAGCTAACGTGTTAGATTTTGTGTCCTGCCATAAAAAAGTGTTTCCTGTTTCGTCTGCGATCTTCCTTCTGTGTGAAACGAGAGTGAACCTTTGAACACATTTTTAAAGCTACAGTCTGTAGTATTTTGGTGTGTTTCTCTGAAATTGAAAATAGCTTTATTAACTATCTGCCTGTAAGATGAGACTGAGTCTTTCATAACTACACGAGAGCTGGGCCCCTTACGGAGGCTGCCATAGTACTGCAGACGAAAAAAAGGAGAGAAGAGAAATCGGTGGCAAAAGCGTGAAAGGAAACAAAACTGTGACTGGCGATGGCACAATGTGGTCTGCTACCTCACCACTAGATGACACTAAATCCTACATGCTGTAGCGTTAACATGGATTTATGTTAATATGTCTGTGCAGATTATTAGTCCATGAGCCAGTCATCAATTTTGACCTAATCGGTACCACTGAAGGTGACTAAATGACACTTAGAATCCAGCCTCAGTGTACCATGGCCTACACAAAAATGTATGATAGCAATCCCAGGGTGGTAGCTGTAGCCAGGTTGGGGTCAATGAAGAATTACATAGAGGTCAAAATTTTAAATTGCTCCAATCACATTGAAAACTATATCATATTATTTGTCTGATCATAACATTTCCAAAAAAGTATAGTTTGTACTATCTATGATGGAATATTCTGGAGTTATGGAGAAAAACAAAACAAAAATGGTGACAAAGGTCAGTTTCAGTTTGTACAGGGGTCAAAAGTTAAAGTTGCTAAAATTCAGTAAAAATGATGCAAATTATTGTTTGGGTTAATAGGGTTCTAATAAGGAATAGTTTGCACCATCTGTCATGCTTAGTTATCATGTTACAGGGTAACATATGTCACATGTCATAGAATCCAATAGATGTTGACCTTGATTGACCTTTACCTTGGAGACCAAACATTCAATACAGTCAAAACTATTCTATTTATTAATCCTTTTATTTCAACCAATAATTTGAATCATTCTGTGCTGAAATTGGAGCAACTTTAACTTTTGACCCCTGTACAAACTGAAACTAACCTTTGCCACAATTTGCTGTTTTTACCCCATAACTCTAAAACATTCCATCACAGATAGTCCAAACTATACCTTTTTGGAATCGTTATGACCAGGCAAGTAATGTGATATAGTTTTCAACATGATTGGAGCATTTTTAAAGTTTGACCTCTGTGTAATTCTTCACTGACCCCTACCTGGCTACAGCTACCACCCTGAGATTGCTATCATACATTTTTGTTTAGGCCATGATACACTGAGGCTGGATTCTAAGTGTTGTTTAGTCACCTTAAGTGGTCCCGAAAACCTGCTTGGCCCATGGTCTATATTAATTAATTCATGATAAATGTATTCAACTCTGTATTTCCTGGCCGCAAACTGAAGGGTCAGGGGTTTGAACCCTAAATGTCATTGAACAAGACACTGAACATGTGAACTACTTAACCATAACTTAACCTACGTCACACAATTTGGGATTAAGATTTAGACAAGTTTGGCAGACCTGTGACAATAGTCTGGGATTTATCCATTCATTTTCAGTTTCCAAAGGGGCCATTAACAATGGATGTCAACAATTACTGAAATAAATATAATGATGGATATTACAATACCTTTTTAACACCATAAGCTGTACTGCAATGGGCATAAAAAATATTAGAATTATTAATATGGGTCGGTAAGGCTAGACTTTGCCTTTGTGCAGCACCTTGGGGTGACTTATGTTGTGATTTGGTGCGATATGAATAATTTGAATTGAATTTTGAATGTCATGGTTTGTGAATTACTTGTGTCACAGGTATGAACAGAAAAAGGACTCTGATTTCAGACACTTTGATGGTGAAAAAACAAAAGCTGACACAGTGAAGTTTGGAGTAGTCAGTGATGTGGAAGGTAAGTGTTTCTGTTAAATGTGTGACTGCATGAGAATATAAATGTCATCAGCTATATACATCTTCATCCAAAAGGCCCAGCTGACATCAGATCGACTCTGGAGGACCTCATGACCCTGTTCCCCCGAAAGGTCTTCAACGACACCTTACCTCCAATAGTGCTGAAGCACCAGCTGTACAGTGTGCACAGAGACAAGACGATGGTGGACAGAGAACTGGTAGGAAGCTTCTCTTCTGAGAGAAATGCACCAGTTCATGTTCTCTCTATATGGATTTAATGGTTTCTGTTGCCTCTTGTAGAGTAAGCTGCGGGATCAAAGAGAGGTGGTGATGTTCCAGTTGGGGTTTGATCCTGAAGCTTTTGGACTGGTTTTTCCTTCAGACTACAAGACCAAAGTGTTGGCAGGAGAGGAGGGCAGAGCCACGCGAGCGACTGTGGAGAGGTTCTTGGACAAAGTTTTGTCTTCTTTCACAGATCTGAGCTACAGCAAAGAGAAGATGCTCAGGGACTTCCTCTTCACAGACTCAGAGATAACGTATGAAACAACCTCATTCTTTTCCTCTCACCCTTTTATTTGAACAGAATATTTGAGAACATTTTTTTCCTCATATTTGACTTTGACCATTTATTCCGTGGGTCAGATAGGTCAAAATGTTAAATATGGCATTTTGGTCACCTATCTGTAGGGACTTGAAAAAAGTATGACAGCCATCCCAGGGTGGTAGCTGTAGCCAGTTATTGGTCAAAACTGAAAAATACACCAATCATATTGAGAGCTCAGCACAGTGGCTAAGTACAGCACTGTTGCTTCACAGCAAGAAGGTCCTGGCATCAATTCCCACCTGGTCTTTTCTGTGTGGAGCTTACATGTTCTCTCCATGTTTGCGTGGGTTCCCTCTGAGTGCTTCAGGTTCCTCCCACTTCTAAAGACATGCGGGTTAGGTGGAGACTTTAAATTGCCCATAGGTGTGAGTGTTTGTCAGTCTATATGTGACCCTGTGATGGTATAGCAGCCTGTCCAGGATGTACCCTGCTGCCTCTCACCCAAAGGCTACTGGGGTAGGCTCCAGCTCCCCTGTGACCCTGAATTGGAATAAGTCAGTATAGAAAATGAATATTTAGAGGTATACCACTTTATTTGTCTGAACATAGGGATTTTAAAAAGATGTACAGCAGTTTGGACTATCTATGATTGAATGTTATGTGGTAAAACCAGCAAAAATGGTAACCGAGATTAGTTTCAGGTTTTGTACATAGGCGAAAAATTAATTTTGCCCCAATGTTGGTAAGTTATTGGTTGAGCTAATAGGGTTAATAAATTGAATTCATTTTGACCATGTTGAATGCTTGGCCTCCAAAGTCATGGTCAAACAAGGCCATACGCCCATAGGATTCTGTGACATATGTTACCCATACACCTGTCTACATATAAGGTCCCACAGTGACAGTGCATGTCAGAGCACAAACCAAGAGTAAAGTCAAAGGAATTGTCTGTAGACCTCAGAGACAGGATGTTTCGAGGCACAAATCTAGCAAAGGCTAGAAAACATTTGTGCTGCTTTGAAGGGCCCAGTGAGCACAGTGGCCTGCATCATTCGTAAAATGAAGACGTTTTGATCCACCAGGACTCTTCCTAGAGCTGGCCAACCCAATCTAAACTGAGCGATCGGGGGGAGAAGGGTCTTGTCAGGGAGGTGACCCAGAACCTGATGGTTTACTCTGTCAGAGCTCCAGCATTTCCTCTGTGGAGAGAGGAGAACCTTCCAGACGGACAACCATCTCGGCACCCAATCCACCAATCAGCAATGGTTAGAGTGGCCAGATGGAAGCCACCCTTAGTAAAAGGCACATGGCAGCCACCTGGAGTTTGCCAAAGGCACCCTGAAGGACTCTCAGACCATGAGAAACAAAATTCTCTGGTCTGCTTAGACAAAGATTGAACTATTTGGTGTGGATGCCAGGCGTCATATTTGGAGGGAAACCGCGGCACCATCCCTACAAGGAAGCATGGTGGTGGCCAGCATCTTGCTGTGGGGATGTTTTCAGCAGCAGGAACTAGGAGACTAGTCAGGATTGAGGGAAAGATGAATGCAGCAACGTACAGAGACATCCTGGATGAAAACATGCTTCAGAGCACACTTGACCTCAGACTGGAGCGACGGTTCATCTTTAAGTAGGACAATGACCCTAAGTACACAGCCAAGATATCAAAGGAATGGCTTCAGAACAACTCTGTGAATGTCCTTGAGTGGCCCAGCCAGAGCCCAGACCTGATTCTGATTGAACATCTTTGGAGAGATCTGAAAATGGCTGTGCACCGACACACACTCCCCATCCAACCTGAGAGGTGCTGCAAAGAGGAATGGACAAAACTGCCCAAAGATTGGATGCACCAAGCTTGTAGCTTCATATTCAAGAAGACTTGAGGCTGTAATTGCTGCCAAAGGTGCATCAACAAAGTATTGAGCAAAGGGTTTTAAATACTTATGTACTTGTGATTCCTTAATTTTTTTTATTTTAATAAATTGTCAAAAAAATTAGAAAAATAACATTTTTCATGTTGCCCATTCTGGGGTGCTGTGAGTCAAATTTTGAGGGGGGGAAAAATTAATTTAGTCCATTTTGGAATCAGGTTGTAACAGAAAAAAAATGTGGGAAAAAAGCGAGCGCTGTGAATACTTTCCTGTCGTATTGTATATTAAAATATTAACTATGGATACTCGTATATATCTAGTAAATAGGGTGGTACGTTTTGGCACCCTAGGTGGTAGTGATCTGCCCCACTTCCAGTGATCTCGGCCCAAGGCCTAATTACTGCTGACCTCTGCCAATGAAGAGAGAATTAAAATAAATAATCCAGATTGTAAGGTGGCTATTTTTTTGTTATTTATAACTGTGGGGTTTTTTTAACTTTGGACTAGAACCATTTTTTAAGGATGTGCACTTTAATTTCTCACACCACCGACAGCTGGTTGAAGTCAGGGTTTTGACAGTGAGGGACGCCGGCAGCTGGTGGCTTCCATCCCAAACTCTGGCCAATTCACCAAATACTTCATACAAGGTCAGAGGAAAATGCACACTTTGCTTTAATGATGTCACGCTTTATTGTCCGCCTTACAACTTTTCTCTTTAGGCCGTTAAAGCGGTTGCTCAGCATTGATTAAAAAGTCCAAATACGGTGAAGTCTTAAAGGCAGACCTTGAGGAGAGGCGAACAACGACACAAGTAAAATTCCCATGAAGTCCCACATCCATGACATTGTTGGTGCAGAGTGGTGAAGAGGTAAATCTGCTGTTCTGCACACTGCATGCAGTTGGCTGTGGAAAGGCAATTTTTTTTCTTTTTTAGAATTGAGCTCCTCCTGAGAGCAGTAAATCTGAGCTAACATCCTCCTGAAATTAATAGTTACTTTGTTTGAGCCACTGCAATCACACTGATAAGTTCCAGAACCATTTTTGTTCCATTTCCACAAGGAAGAATTGACCACCACTCACCCCTCGAGTAGCGCACACAGGATAGTTCATGTGAGTTGTCATTGGTGAATGTTGATACATAAATTTCATTAAACTCTGTTCATTTATCTGAACTGTTTTGGTTTTTTGACACCTCCTTCAATAACTTACATGCTTGCTGTTGGATTGCTATTAATGCCGTATTCATCATGTGTGGGAAATTGTGACAGTACGTCTCAAAGAGTTTCAACAAATGGTGGAATTGATCTTTTGCTTGCAAACTTGTGACATTCAGTGTGATTTTTCCAACTTGACACCACAATAACAATGATGGTGTCTGCAGCCATGACTGTTGACAGTAATATTCCAAATTCTAATTAATTATTTTTAACATTTATTTTTGGTGTGTAGCAAGTTTACATCATATTATACGTATTAGTAATCAATGATAATAGGTTAGGAGACTGTGAGCACTAAGGTACTGGTTGGTCTATGGATGTGACATAGAATAATTAGTGAGTTCAGTGGAAGATCGAGAACCACCACCAAGCATGCTTAAACTGAAATTCATAAATACCTTTGTGTTCAGCACCATTGTTGATACTGACAACTCATCAAACATCAAGAAGATCATCTGGAAATGGTCAACGGACGTGACCAAAACCTCAGCGCTCACAAACGGCTCTACACGAAAACATTCAGCTGCTTCAACGAAGTCAAATTAAACAATAACTTTACAAAAACTAAACAAAGATTATAAAAATGTCAAGAACGACAGCAAAACAAAACAGAGAATTGAGGTTTCGTTGCCCTTTGTTCTAATTTTTTCAAGTTTAAAAATCCTGACGTAGCGCCAGCTGCAGGAACGACGCTGACGCGACGGTTAAACGATGCCAGCGACAGTCAATGAAAGTCAGATTTCTTGTTTTCGTCAGGGCTTCGTTGCCCTTCGTTAAGTGCCGTGTCACTGGGCCATCACCCACCCCCTCCCTCGAAGTCTGCAGCCTGTTGAATCTGCGCGCACCCATACAATATATACAACATATAATTTTTGCCAGGGGTTGTTGTATACATACATCATACACACACACATATATATATATATATCCCAAATCAATAAATGTTGTGATGTATGGAAATGAAGAAGAACGAAAACCATCTGTAGTGATTTTGAAATTGATCCATTTCATTGCAGACCTGCCATAAACCAAATGTTTGTTTTGTGTGGTCACCCTTTATTTATTAGTATACATCATTCTGCATTTAAGGCCTCAAAACACATTCCAAAAAAGTAAAGTGTTTCTCACTTTGTAATGTTACCATTCCTTCTCACACCACAAGACGTTTTGGCAATGAGGATACAAGTGACAAAGTGTTTTAGGTGTCATTTCATTCCATTCTTCCTGCAAACATGTCTTAAGGTGTGCAATAATACGGGGTCATTGTTGCATTTTTTTTGTGTGCAGTTCCTATATCCTTTCCTCCTGCAGTCATGCCCTTGTAATGTGTGCAGAATGTGGTTTTGCATTGTCTTGTTGAAAAATGCATGGCCCTTCCTTGAAAAGATGTCGTGTTGAAGGCATCGTATAAAATCTCAATGTACTTTTCCACATTAATACTGCCATCGAAGAAATTTATAAATAATTACCTTTGGCAAGGACACTGACACAACCCATACCATGACAGACCCTGGTTTTACACCCTGGACACTTTGCTGAACTTCCTAATTTGGGTTTAAAGTTTTGTTTTTTTTACCGTCTTAAAGGCAGCATAAGGATTTGTTGCTGGTAACCAAACCCTTTCACGATGGTTGAGCCACATGTTGAACTAGAGTGTAAAGTTTAAACCAACAGCTTATTGGTTTGTGGTTTTTGAATATAATCCTCTCATAAAGCTATTGAATTGATTTTCTTTTTCATTCCAGTATACCAACAACTACAGGGACACTGTTACGGTTCGTTGACTCCTGAACTGCTGCAATGAGGCTGACGCCAGCTTTTGGTCAAGGCGGTGACTGAAAATGCCAAATATGGACAAAGATTAGTTTGTATCCAAACTGTTCATGTAAAGTGTGCCAACTATGAGTAAAACCTTGTGGGTTTATGGTTTACCAGTTATGCTGACATAAATGTTAAGTTTTAACTTGTAATAAAACTTATCTGAAACAGTTTGGTTTGCTTGTTTTTAAAGCCTCAGTTCGACAGAAAACAGATTTTAGGATTTTGCAGAGGTAAATCACTTAGGCTATGTTAATGAGCTCCTGCTGCAGATTCTTTCAGACGGAATGTTTCGTACATGTGACCGTCAGATTGAAAATAATGCAAAATACAATCTAGTGCACACTACCAGACACTGCACATACTGAGTCTTGCCGTATGGTTAGTCTTAGGTCATTTATATCTTTATAGACAATTTTGTTCCAGCCGCTTTAGGATGCTTGCTCAGCCACAAATGTTACATTAACCTGGATGATTGTGATTTAAAAAAAAAAAGAAAAACTTTGGTTCTGTCCAACCTGTCTGGTTTTGCTTTGTACAAAATGCTGCCAAGTGTGAATCACCATGAAGTCTGCACTGAGATTATGCATTGCAAAAATGACACAAACACTAAATAGTTTTTGCTCTTAAACAGATTCCATTGACAGAGTGTCACAGCAAAAACAAGACTCATCAGAAGACGAGCATGTTTCAGAGAATGTGAATAACACAAATACTTTTTTCCACCCATGGTTAGTGGTTGGGTGAAGCCATTTACTGTCAAAGAACTGTGTTTACTCTAAATCATAATAACCCTGATGAAAAGTTTACATACCCTGATGATTTTGGCCTGGATACATGCACACAAGTTGACACAAATGGGTTTGAATGGCTACAAAGGTAACCAGCCTCAACTGTGATATGTTTGCTTGTAATCTGTGTTATAAAGGTCTGAGTCAGTAAGGTGCCAGATATGAATGAAATTGGCAATGACAATATCTTGCTGCGACCTTGAACTCAATTATGACCACAATCAACAGGTCAGAGATCATCCAAGTACACCCTTAAGCTAAATATAAATGAAACTGGTCAACTGTTTTTGAGATATCACGCTAACAAGGGTGGCAATGACAAGATCTTGAATATCTCACTGTGACCTTGAAATTTACCCCAAGGTTACCATAATCAACTGGTGTTGGATCACTGAAGTACACTCTTATGCTAAATATGAAATTGGTCAACTTTCTTGAGATACCATGACAAGAAAGAAAAAAACAGGCTGATCACTATATCCACCCACGTCATTGGGGTGGTGGAGTAATCTGGTCACTGCTGAAAACAACAGAAATGATTCATCCAACGCAGGCAGATTTCTGTGTATTTTAGTGGCATTTTCAAAAACGGTTTTATTCATAAAATTGGAGCGTCACAACACTGGCTTGAATTAAAGTGCAGCTTGACGTGTGAATAGGATAAAGAAGAGCAACATGGACTTAAACCCTGGTCGAGTAGTTCCAATATGTTTTCTGAAATACTACTTGTAGTGACTAATGGTAGTTTTTCAGTATATGCTGTCAGCATTCATATTAACTGTGGAGGTAAAGAAAATTAGTTATGTCAGTACAGTGTGTGAAGATATAAAACCAAATGATTATTACAAGAAGAGTACACAGTATAATACACTATAACCAACACAGCAGCATCATTACTGCTATAAATTTTATTCAACAGGGCTAAAAGTTTCACCAAGATTAAAAATTTCAGTTTTAAGAGGGTCCTGGCCAAAAGAGCAGCACAAATAAGTATAAACAATAAATATACATTACAAAATAAAAACCAATTCTAAAAATATAAAACACTCAGCAATTTAAATCATCTACACCTAGATGTACCCGTTTCCAAAATTCCGTGACATGACTAAGCCAGCAGCGATATACATCACATTTTGCACTGATAAATGCCCACAAAGCACCAAATGTGTTCTTTTTCATCACCAAAACACTATGGTTATAAAGTTCCAAGTTTTCTGTTTTGCACTCGAGCAATGGCACCAGCTGGCTCGTTCAGCTGATACCACCTTTAGTACCTCGTATCAACTTTTATAATATACACTTAAAAGAAATATTACATATGAAACTATGAACACATACAGACAGCATTTCCTTTACATTGTTTTCCCCTTCAATAATCTAATTATTGTTGGTCACAAAGCTCTCTGTGAGTTTAGGTGAAGAGCACTTGGGAATGTGAACAGCACAAAGTGACTTATTGTAAGTGGACAGCAGTCATGTGACTGCTGTCCAGTTACAATAGCCAATCACTCAAATGGTATGTCTGTGACCCACCTCACAGAAAGTACAGTGAAAGGTGTTATTTAATGTTGCCAATATGATGTCAAAATGAATCTCCAGATCACATTTCTGTTATTTTAGCTGTGTGTTGGTCACAACATGCATTGGGGGGGGGGGGTGTCTAGTCTTTAGAGCAGCACCTACAAACAAAGCAGCACATGCTTCTCATGTTGGCGGTGTGCAAGGTTTTATCTGTTAACACAGCCACCTAAACGAAAACCATCACGTAACACAGCAGTATTGTGCATGACGTGTAGTGTTTCAGGCATTAGAGGAGAATGCACTTCCTGGGTTTGTTGACGACGGGTGGAGGGTAGAGGACGGCCCGGATGGCCTCATCAAACACCGCTTTAAGGCCACGCTGAGTCAGCGCCGAGCACTCCAGGTACTTGACAGCTCCTAATGGAAATGCACAAAACAAAAGTTTGTGTCTGCAGACTGAGGACAATACAAGGATTTCAAGACATTTAAAACAAGAACACAGTTAATATGTTTAATATTTCATCAAGAAAAAAAAAAAAAAAAAAGACTAGCTGCATTAACTCCTTGGTAATTAATCAATACCAATGCTGTAGATATACTGGGAATTAAACATTTGTGCATTCCAGAGATGGGCGGGGCTGGATATTTGGTCACAGAATTACATCTTGGAGGACACACTATAGCGCTAATGACATCTAATGTAACAAGCACATTTAATTATTAATTATTTTAAAAACCTCAACTGGGTAGCAGCCACTGAACAGTGACACAGCAACTAGCACGTGCACCTCCTAATCTGTCAGGGTTTTTTTGCTTGGGGCCACGACATTGAATCTGGTATGGATCAGAATATTGATATGGCACAAGTTTAATGCTGGACTGGACTCTAACGGGGACTTCTTGTTGAAAAAGAAGCATATTATCCACTCGCACCATTGGGTTGCCCCTCTCTGGCTCAGTATACATAGAGTCCATCCCCTTGATCCCCAAACAGGATGGATGGAAGCTGCCCGATGTCACTTAATCAACTCATGCTATCAGAATACAACCCCTGGCAAAAATTATGGAATCACTGGCCTCAGAGGATGTTCATTCAGTTTAATTTTGTAGAAAAAAAAAAGCAGATCACAGACATGACACAAAACTAAAGTCATTTCAAATGGCAACTTTCTGGCTTTAAGAAACACTATAAGAAATCAGGAAAAATAATTGTGGCAGTCAGTAACGGTTACTTTTTTAGACCAAGCAGAGGGGGAAAAAAAAAAAAAATATGGACTCACTCAATTCTGAGGAATAAGTTATGGAATCACCCTGTAAATTTTCATCCCCAAAACTAACACCTGCATCAAATCAGATCTGCTCGTTAGTCTGCATCTAAAAAGGAGTGATCACACCTTGGAGAGCTGTTGCACCAAGTGGACTGACATGAATCATGGCTCCAACACGAGAGATGTCAATTGAAACAAAGGAGAGGATTATCAAACTCTTAAAAGAGGGTAAATCATCACGCAATGTTGCAAAAGATGTTGGTTGTTCACAGTCAGCTGTGTCTAAACTCTGGACCAAATACAAACAACAAGGTTGTTAAAGGCAAACATACTGGTAGACCAAGGAAGACATCAAAGCGTCAAGACAAAACTTAAAGCAATATGTCTCAAAAATCGAAAATGCACAACAAAACAAATGAGGAATGAATGGGAGGAACCTGTAGTCAACGTCTGTGACCGAACTCTAAGAAACCGCCTAAAGGAAATGGGATTTACATACAGAAAAGCTAAACAAAAGCCATCATTAACACCTAAACAGAAAAAAAAACAAGGTTGCAATGGGCTAAGGAAAAGCAATCGTGGACTGTGGATGACTGGATGAAAGTCATATTCAATGATGAATCTCGAATCTGCATTGGGCAAGGTGATGATGCTGGAACTTTTGTTTGGTGCGGTTCCAATGAGATTTATAAAGATGACTGCCTGAAGAGAACATGTAAATTTCCACAGTCATTGATGATATGGGGCTGCATGTCAGGTAAAGGCACTGGGGAGATGGCTGTCATTACATCATCAATAAATGCACAAGTTTACGTTGATATTTTGGACACTTTTCTTGTCCCATCAATTGAAAGGCTGTTTGGGGATGATGAAATCATTTTTCAAGATGATAATGCATCTTGCCATACAGCAGAAACTGTGAAAACATTCCTTGCAAAAAGACACATAGGGTCAATGTCATGGCCTGCAAATAGTCCAGATCTTAATCCAATTGAAAATCTTTGGTCTAAGTTGAAGAAAATGGTCCATGACAAGGCTCCAACCTGCAAAGCTGATCTGGCAACAGCAATCAGAGAAAGTTGGAGCCAGATTGATGAAGAGTACTGTTTGTCACTCATTAAGTCCATGCCTCAGAGACTGCAAGCTGTTATAAAGCCAGAGGTGGTGCAACAAAATACTAGTGATGTGTTGGAGCGTTCTTTTGTTTTTCATGATTCCATAATTTTTTCCTCAGAATTGAGTGATTTCATATTTTTTTTCCCTCTGCTTGGTCTAAAAAAGTAACCGTTACTGACTGCCACAATTTTATTTCCTGATTTCTTATAGTGTTTCTTTAAAGCCACAAAGTTGCCATTTGAGATGACTTTAGTTTGTGTCATGTCTGTGATCTGCTTTTTTTTTTTCTACAAAATTAAACAACTGAATGAACATCCTCCGAGGCCGGTGATTTCATAATTTTTGCCAGGGGTTGTATAATTAATTTCTTGCCAAAGATCAACAAGCTTGTTTCAAGACAGCTCCAAAGCAAATAATCAAGGATGTACAGAGAGCTGCTGTAGTTAGTGATGTGATGCTCGAAGCAAATGGCTCAACACAGTATCTCTCTTTCAAATCATAAGTGTTGCTGCAAGATGTTTTGATGCCTTGCTTCACCTTGCAAAAAAATTCTGTGACTACCGAAATGAAGCTTCATTATGGCACACACGTATCGGTGACGTGACTTACCAATTTAAATTCAGGGTGAGAGTTATCAAACTCTCACAGTGCTTATAAACGGACAATCTCTCTGTGCTTCCCGGGTTTGTTGAGAGGAGTTTTGGCGTGTGTCGTTACTATAGTTTCATCGATTGACAACCAACGAGAGAGATTTAGGTCAGATTAGCATTAGATTATATAAACAATCATACATTTATACACTCACATTGACACAGACATTCAGACACACTATATATACTGATTTACACCACAAATATATCAGGTACACATACAGAGAAAGATTAATAGGTTAGTTAGCAAAGAAGTATAAAGTGAATGTGAGAAGATTAGAACATGTTTTGTGTGATAATCTGTGTAGTGAGTGGTTGAGAGCGTGAGGAAAGGAGAGATAGGGAGGATGGAGTCTGCATTTATCCAACTTTTTACAAGCTGGACAAAATCTATCTTCACATGCCAGCAACATCTGTGCCGTGTGAGAGGGTCTTCTCCAAAACTGGAGAGGTAGTAAGAAAGAAGAGGGACAAACTCAAGCCTAACACCACTGAAATAATCTTGTTTTTAAAATTAAAACCTTTGAACCCCCTTCATTTGGTACAGCTATTGTCCTAACAGTCCCTAGTTGCACAAGCATTCCCCATTATATCTATTACATACAGTATTTTATGATGGTACAATCACATAAGTATATTATTAATGTCTTTAAATGAAAATGTAGTCAAAAAATTTCATGATGCACGTCGAACCTTTATTATTAAACATATATAACAGTGCCGTACTATTCCTGACACCTTGCCCTTTATTGTTCCATGCAAGTACTTTGTTGAAGATTGGCCAGCAGATGTCACCATATTTAATTGTATCAATTGCTTCAGATCGATTCTGTGGGTCAAAAAGCTGCAATTCTCCAGCACTAGTTGTAATGACTTGGCCAGGAGTGCTACCTAGACAACAAAGCTGCTACCATATTATAAAAATAAAGGTTGGTGGAGTGAATATATTTGGAATATCCAGTCTAGTCTAACAGATCAGACCAAGAAGCTTGTATACGGGCCGACAGAGATGACACTTTCAAGGCCAGTTGCTGGTACAGAACATGTGCGATTTCTTGAGAAATGTGTGCGGGTGTGCTCATACCGTTGGACACTGTGGATGGCGCCACATACAGTATCAAAAGGACAGTTCAACAGAAATCCAGAAGCAGCTGGCAAGACTTTTCAGCCTGAAAGTCATTCAGGTTTTGTCTTTTTAATGTTTGATACGAACTCCACAACTTTGTCAGTTATTTTGTTGCTGTTCAAACCCTTTGTGCAGCAGAAACAATGTGCAGCAGTTATGTCAAAAAAGTTTGATTAGCCTTAATTTCAGTGCAGCAGAATTCTCACTGCATGCGAAAATCGTCCTCACCATCTCTACAGTCATTTTCTCACATGTAGTTTCAATTTTTCGATGTGCTTCACTTTATTTTATTTTATCTGCATAGAGCAAGTGCTCTGACCACCTCTTGTGCAGGCACAAAAACATTTCACATCAAACTTGCTTGGGGTGTTTGTTTGTTTTTTTTTAAATCTGCTGAAGTGTCTGCGTGACAAAGCAACCGATCCAAAGATGCACAGCCTGTCAATTCTATTCACTTTATTTATAAAACACACATAAGTAATCCCACGGTGTTTTAAAATGGTATGGCTGAACTTAAGAGTCCCTTTATACAGAAAGTAGCAACAACTGAAAACACTGTCATTTTGGGGCCAATTGTGCTGACTAAACTTTCATGTTTTTAACATTTTTTTTGTTTTTTTTAATAACCACATACAGCAACACATGCAGGTACAGGTACTTTCTAATAAATATAAATAAATTATTAATTAATTAATAATTATTTATTTATTTATAAAAAATATAAAAATAGTTAAGCCATGAAATTTACAATTTATTTAATTAATTTAAAGCCTGATTTATCCTTCTGCAGCTCTGTAACTCTGTATCTTGCAATGACGTGACGTCGACGTACGTGACAGTTTAAGTTCTCCGTCACTGAATTATGCTTTATTTTGGATTAATTTGACCCTCAACAAGCTTTTCTTTCTAATCAACTTCCAATTCAAAAGGTAAGGCGTACAATTCCCTCTTTTTTCGACTATGTGTTGTAAATTTGTGGACGTTGGTAGTGATCCGGATCCGAATAAAAGATCTGGATCAAGATTTCACTTTATATATGCTTTGAAGGATTACTTCAAAACTACTTCATGGATTTTGACAAAATTTTCAACACAGGTATATATTATGCCACGGAAGACACCATTAAATTTTGGAGGTGATCCGGATCCTGGATCAAGATTTCACTTTATATTCGCTTTGAATTACCTCAAAAACTGCATCACGGATTTTTATGAAATATTCACACAGATACATATTAGACCATTGAAGACTCCATTAAATTTTGGAGGTGATCTGGATCAAGATTTCCCTTTATATAGACTTTGAAGAATTACGTCAAAACTACTTCACGGATTCTCACCAAATTTGCACCACAGACAGATATTAGGGCATGGAAGACGCCATTAAATTTTGGAGGGATCCAGTGTCGCACCGCCCTGCATCCACTGCGCATGCATCATTTTGGAGCTCAGCAGCTTATCTGAGACAGAGGTCTCTTCAACCAAGTGATTAAATGGATTATTAACCACCAAATGACAAGGTAAAACCTCTTAAATCATTCTAAAGTCAGTTTTAAGCAAAAACAAGGCAATAGTCAGTGACGCTTTGAAATAACCAACATGCAGTGAATGCATCAGCTAGCAGCTCGTGTAGCTGCGGCACTCTGATGGCTTCCTCCATCTTTTATGATGAAATAATGCTGAATTTATGTGGAAATTATTGTTGTACAAAAGCTTCAGATATCCGTCACTGAGATAAAGGATGACTGGAGTGCAGTTTAATGCAGAAACGAGGTGATAATCGGTGAACCACAGCTAATGATGCATGCACAGTGAAGGCAGTGCGGACCGATTTTTTAGCGGGGACCACTCAGTCGCCGACACTGGATCTGAATCCAGATTCTGGATCAAGATTTCATTTTACATAGCCTTTGATGGATTACGTCAAAACCCGTCACTGATTCTCAACAAATTTGCACCACTGATCGATATTAGGGCATGGAAGACTCCACTGAATTTTGGAGGTGATCCGGATCGGATTGGCGACGTCAGAAATCTCGATTGCTCTTATTATTATGTTGCTGTGCATGTTGTGATGGTGGGGAGGAAACTAACACAGACACACAGGAGAACAAGCAACTCTACACAGAAAAGAACCAAATCATGAGTGGGAACCACTGTGCAACTTTACATCAGTACGAGAGAAAATGTTTGTACCAATCTGTTTGGCCATGGCCAGGCCTTGGGCATTAGTAATAGGAGCACGTTTCTCCGCTTTCAGCTTCTCTATGGTCTCCTTGTCATCTCTCAGATCCAGCTTGGTTCCAACCAGGATGATGGAACATTTTTACGATGATGGTCCACCTCATTGTACCACTGCACAGACATGCACATAGAAATATATTTGCATAATATTTTGTTATCATTCTCTTATTCTTTTCCCACATTCACAGTGAGTGATGGTTCTGAGATTTTCTCCATGTAATCCAGTCCCACACCTCTTACCCGCTCAGTACATTTTCCTCAACTCATCCATCTAATCCTAACCCCCACTTCAGCTTTATCTCCCCTCATTGCCCATGTCTTAACTCCCACACCACGGCTCTTTACAATTTTAATTTATTTTTCATTATATAGCACCAATTGCAACAGAGTTGCCTCAAGGCGCTTCACACAGCTAAGGCCAACCTTACTAACCCCAGAGCAGCAGTGGTAAGGAAAAACTCCCTGTGAGGAAAAACCCTCAAGCAGACCAGACTCAAGGGGTGACCTCTCTGCTTGGGCCATGCTACAGATATGAATTACAGAACATTTCACAAAAGAATATACAAGAAATGCTGTTGGTGCACAGCACAAATACCACACCCATCTCTGGATGGAGTGCACCTTGGACAGAAAAACAGAATCAGGCATCAGAAAGACAAGAAATACAACCCTGGCAAAAATTATGGAATCACCGGCCTCGGAGGATGTTCATTCAGTTGTTTAATTTTTAGAAAAAAAGCATATCACACACATGACACAAAACTAAAGTCATTTCAAATGGCAACTTTCTGGCTTTAAGAAACACCTATAAGAAATCAAGAAAAAAAGATTGTGGCAGTCAGTAACGGTTACTTTTTTAGACCAAGCAGAGGGAAAAAAAATATGGAATCACTCAATTCTGAGGAAAAAAATTATGGAAATCACCCTGTAAATTTTCATTCCCAAAACTAACACCTGCATCATATCAGATCTGCTCATTAGTCTGCATCTAAAAAGGAGTGATCACACCTTGGAGAGCTGTGCACCAAGGGACTGACATGAATCATGGCTCCAACACGAGAGATGTCAGTTGAAACAAAGGAGAGGACTATCAAACTCTTAAAAGAGAGTAAATCATCATGCAATGTTGCAAAAGATGTTGGTGTTCACAGTCAGCTGTGTCTAAACTCAGGACCAAATACAAAAAACATGGGAAGGTTGTTAAAGGCAAACATACTGGTAGACCAAGGAACACATCAAAGCATCAAGACAGAAAACTTAAAGCAATATGTCTCAAAATCCAAAATGCACAACAAAACAAATGAGGAACGAAGGGGAGGAAACTGGAGTCAACGTCTATGACTGAACTGTAAGAAACCGCCTAAAGGAAATGGGATTTACATACAGAAAAGCTAAACGAAAGCCATCATTAACACCTAAACAGCCCAAAACAAGGTTACAATGGGCTAAGGAAAAGCAATCGTGGGACTGTGGATGACTGGATGAAAGTGATATTCAGTGATGAATCTCAAATCTGCATTGGGCAAGGTGATGATGCTGGAACTTTTGTTTGGTGCCGTTCCAATGAGATTTATAAAGATGATTGCCTGAAGAGAACATCTAAATTTCCACAGTCATTGATGATATGGGGCTGCATGTCGGTAAAGGCACTGGGGAGATGGCTGTCATTACATCATCAATAATGCACAAGTTTACGTTGATATTTTGGACAATTGAAAGGATGTTTGGGGATGATGAAATCATTTTTCAAGATGATAATGCATCTTGCCATAGAGCAAAAACTGTGAAAACGTTCCTTGCAAAAAGACACTAGGATCAATGTCAACGAGCAGATCTGATTGATGCAGGTTTTAGTTTGGGGGATGGAAATTTACAGGGTGATTCCATAATTTATTCCTCAGAATTGAGTGATTCCATATTTTTTTTCCTCTGCTTGGTCTAAAAAAAGTAACCGTTACTGACTGTCACAATCTTTTTTTCTTGATTTTCTTATAGTGTTTCTTTAAAGCCAGAAAGTTGCCATTTGAATAATGACTTTAGTTTTGTGTCATGTCTGTGATCTGCTTTTTTTCCACAAAATTAAACAACTGAATGAACATTCCTCCGAAGAAGGTGATTCCATAATTTTTGCCAGGGGTTGTACAGTATAATTTGCCAGCATTAAACAACAAGTAAAACAAAAAATATTAAGGTGATCACCCAGCCACTAAACCTAAGCTTCACCAAAAGACCCAGAATTTAGGTAAAGTTGAGGCTGCGGCACGCTCCGTTTACTAATAAAATGTTATTAAAAGAGTAAAGCACAGAACTATACTATACCAGTATGCTAGCCATACGAAGGGAAAATAAGTGAGTCTTAAGTCTGGACTTGAAAGGCTTTTTTAAACCTGACCTTGAACCTTTGCTTTAATTCTTTGATGAACACCAGCAGCAATCCTTGCAGCCTGTTGCAGTTGTTCCATCCAATCTGCCATCATCTTATAGATTTCAAACTATGTATCCACTTTTTCAAGACAGCTCCCTGTATAGTGGGGTGCCATAGCAAAATAATTGTGCATTCCGTGATAAAAGCATGAAATTTAGCACACATATTCTAACCTAACTATATGTTTTT
The DNA here is from genome assembly GCF_902500255.1 of Thalassophryne amazonica. Taxonomy (NCBI): domain Eukaryota; kingdom Metazoa; phylum Chordata; class Actinopteri; order Batrachoidiformes; family Batrachoididae; genus Thalassophryne; species Thalassophryne amazonica. The sequence goes on along the minus strand of NC_047118.1, from coordinate 65,643,281 downwards.
GGGGGTTTTTTCCCCAGATGTTGAATTATCCTTAAACTGACCTCTAATGACCTACAGAGGTCAATTAAGAATTATACAGAGGTCAAAGTTTAAAAATGTTCCAATCATATTTAAAAGGTATACCATATTATTTGTCTGATTATAAAGATTCTATAAAGGTATAGTTCAGACCATCTATGACTGAATTCTATGGAGTTCTGTGGTAAAAAACAGCAAAAATAGTGACAAGTGTCAATTTCAGTTGTTACAGGGGTCAAAAGTTAAAAGTTGCTCCAATTTTTGGTAAAAAGTGGTGCAAATTATTTGTTGAGCTAATCGGATTAATAAATGGAATTGTTTTGTCTGTGCTGAATGTTTGGTCTCCAAAGGTCAAACAAGGTCAACGTCCATTGGATTGTATGACATATGCTACATTGTAAAATGATGACTAAGCATGATAGATGGTGCAAAATATTCCTTTTTAAAACACTAATAAACCAGCAATTTGCATCACTTTTTACTAAAAGTGAAGCAACTTTAACTTTGACTCCTGTACAAAATGAAACTGACCTTTAGCATCCACTTTGCTGTTTTTACCCAATAAATTCATAACATTCACATATAGAGTCCAAACTATACCTTTGCAGTTTCTTTATGATCAGAAAATAAAATAGATTATTAACAAGCAAGCAAGGTTAATAATTTGTTTATTAAATATATAACTAAACATGCAATCTTACAGTGTCGCCCGAATATGAAAGCTGCTGACGGGGTGTTTGGCTCCATCGTCAGACCTGTTCACTTTTCTTCACCCTCCATGAAGAACTGCTTAACAGATGGTCCGGTTTGTTAGCTGGTAAGCTTTCAATCTATGTTTTTCCAATGCTGTTTAGATATTTACTGAGTATGTTCATGTCGGACTTGGTTTTTCAAATCGTGTTTTTTAGCTTTCTGGTTTGTAACAAAGGTTTTAACTGTTCGGAGCTGTGGTTCATCTTGTTGCATTTCATTTGCACGTCCACTTCGAGCTTGTTTACCATTCATTCCTCCATTTTCTTTGTTTGCTTTTTGTTTTGTTTTATGTCACACCTGTGAAAATTGTAAATAAAGGCACAAATCTGATACGATCCGGATCAACTGTCATGGTCACAGTCAGATATGGGGGAAAAATATCAGACCATAAATCAGCCGATCAGAGTGTGCGTAGCCATATAAATAATGTGGTATATTTTTTCAATATGATTGGAGCATTTTTCAATTTTCATGGTGACAAATGGCTGCCACGGGTGACATATTTAAAAATCAAATGGCTCAATATCCAGTTTGGCTATATGTGTACTAGAGTCTGTTTTTAACCACAAAATGCACAACTGTTATGGAAATTTTTAACTAAACTGCACCACTAGTAAGCTAACTTCTAAATCCTGATCTACTTGTTGATTTTCAGTTTTCCTTCTTCCAAAGCCCTTCTCTATTCTTTTATCTTCCCCCTCTTCTGGTGCTGCACAAAAAAAAATGTTATTTGTTAAAGACTAAACAAAAGGTAAAACCAGCTGATGTGTTTCAAAAATCTAATCCACACTGACACCTCAGCGCCATAAACCTTTATTCTTCACGGTGTTGGTGTGGCACCAACTTACCTTGGAATCAACATTTTTAAAGGAAGTCGGATTCACAAGAGAAAAGCAGATGAGAAACACGTCCTAGTAAGGAGAAAAAATAAAAATATATCAGAGCCAGCAACAATCCCTTCCTTCTGGCAACAACAGAAAAGCACTCCCATGTTTAGGCACACAATGGAAAGACTTTCTTTGTTGTTTTTTTCCTCCCTTCAGTCACTTTATCAGGTCTTTATCACTGGAGTTTCGACACACAGAAACAAATGACACATAGGTGTAAGAATATATGGTGCATTAAATTACTGTTTGTGGATAAGAAAGTGGGCGGAGTCTGTCATAGTCTTCTTGACCTGCAGTATCCCAAAGGCCCAGGCATACTGGTTTCCCATCTATCATGACATTGGCGGAGTAGTTGTCGTAACTGAAAGGACAAAATGTGACAATTAACTAAACCTACTTGATTCGTTTTTGATAATATGCCACTAAAGATATTATCTCAGTCAAATAACATAAAATTCAAACTATAAAACTACAGCTGTTATGAACTGAGGCATTAAATCCTACAACCCCAATTCCAATGAAGTTGGGACATTGTGTACAACGTAAATAAAAACAGAATACAATGATTTGCAAATCTTCTTCAACCTATATTCAATTGAATACACCACAAAGACAAGATATTTAATGTTCAAACAGACGTTTTTGTGCAAATATTTGCTCATTTTGAAATGGATGCCTGCAACACATTTCAAAAGAGTTGGGACGGGGCAACAAAAGACTGGAAAAGCTGACGAATGCTCAAAGAACACCTAATTGGAAACAGGTGAGTGTCATGATTGGGTATAAAAGGAGCATCCCCAAAAGGCTCAGCCATTCACAAGCAAAGATGGGGCAAGGATCACCACTTTGTGAACAACTGCATGAAAAAAATTGTCCAACAGTTTAAGAACAATGTTTCTCAATGTTCAATTCCAAGGAATTTAGGGATTCCACCATCTACAGTCCATAAAATAATCAGAAGATTCAGAGAATCTGGAGAACTTTCTACACGTAAGCGGCAAGGCCGAAAACCAACAATGAATGCCCATGACCTTCGATCCCTCAGGTGGCACTACATTAAAACAGACATCCTTGTGTAAAGGATCTTACTGGGTGGGCTCAGGAACACTTCAGAAAACCATTGTCAGTTAACACAGTTCGTCGCTACATCTACACCCCTGGCAAAAATTATGGAATCACCGGCCTCGGAGGATGTTCATTCAGTTGTTTAATTTGTAGAAAAAAAGCAGATCACAGGACATGACACAAAACTAAAGTCATTTCAAATGCAACTTTCTGGCTTTAAGAAACACTATAAGAAATCAGGAAAAAAAAAAATTGTGGCAGTTAGTAACGGTTACTTTTTTAGACCAAGCAGAGGGGAAAAAAAAAAAAAAAAAAAAAATATGGAATCACTCAATTCTGAGGAAAAAATTATGGAATCATGAAAAACAAAAGAACGCTCCAACACCACTAGTATTTTGTTGCACCACCTCTGGCTTTTATAACATACTGCAGTCTCTGAGGCATGGACTTGAGTGACAAACAGTACTCTTCATCAATCTGGCTCCACCTTTCTCTGATTGCTGTTGCCAGATCAGCTTTGCAGGTTGGAGCCTTGTCATGGACCATTTTCTTCAACTTCCCCCCAAAATCTCATTGGAACGGCACCAAACAAAAGTTCCAGCATCATCACCTTGCCCAATGCAGATTCGAGATTCATCACTGAATACAACCCCTGGCAATAATTATGGAATCACTGGCCTCAGAGGATGTTCATTCAGTTGTTTAATGTTGTTGGAAAAAAAAAAAGCAGATCACACACATGACACAAAACTAAAGTCATTTCAAATGGCAACTTTCTGGCTTTAAGAAACACTATAAGAAATCAGGAAAAATAATTGTGGCAGTCAATAACGGTTACTTTTTAGACCAGCAGAGGGAAAAACATATGGAATCACTCAATTCTGAGGAATAAATTATGGAATCACCCTGTAAATTTTCATCCCCCAAAACTAACACCTGCATCAAATCAGATCTGCTCGTTAGTCTGCATCTAAAAAGGAGTGATCACACCTTGGAGAGCTGTTGCACCAAGTGGACTGACATGAATCATGGCTCCAACACGAGAGATGTCAATTGAAACAATGGAGAGGATTATCAAACTCTTAAAAGAGGGTAAATCATCATGCAATGTTGCAAAAGATGTTGGTTGTTCACAGTCAGCTGTGTCTAAACTCTGGACCAAATACAAACAACATGGGAAGGTTGTTAAAGGCAAACATACTGGTAGACCAAGGAAGACATGAAAGCATCAAGACAGAAAACTTAAAGCAATATGTCTCAAAAATCGAAGATGCACAACAAAACAAATGAGGAACGAATGGAGGAAACTGGAGTCCAATGTCTGTGACCGAACTGTAAGAAACTGCCTAAAGGAAATGGGATTTACATACAGAAAAGCTAAACTTAAGCCATCACTGACACCTAAACAGACAAAAACAAGGTTACAATGGGCTAAGGAAAAGCAATCGTGGACTGTGGATGACTGGATGAAAGTCATATTCAGTGATGAATCTCAAATCTGCATTGGGCAAGGTGATGATGCTGGAACTTTGTTTGGTGCTGTTCCAGTGAGATTATAAAGATGACTGCCTGAAGAGAACATGTAAATTTCCACAGTCATTGATGATATGGGGCTGCATGTCAGGTAAAGGCACTGGGGAGATGGCTGTCATTACATCATCATAAATGCACAAGTTTACGTTGATATTTTGGACACTTTTCTTATCCCATCAATTGAAAGGATGTTTGGGGATGATGAAATCATTTTTCAAGATGATAATGTATCTTGCCATAGAGCAAAACTGTGAAAACATTCCTTGCAAAAGACACATAGGGTCAATGTCATGGCCTGCAAATAGTCCGGATCTTAATCCAGTTGAAAATCTTTGGTGGAAGTTGAAGAAAAATGGTCCATGACAAGGCTCCAACCTGCAAAGCTGATCTGGCAACAGCAATCAGAGAAAGTTGGAGCCAGATTGATGAAGAGTACTGTTCGTCACTCATTAAGTCCATGCCTCAGAGACTGCAAGCTGTTATAAAGCCAGAGGTGGTCAACAAATACTAGTGATGTGTTGGAGCGTTCTTTTGTTTTTCATGATTCCATAATTTTTTTCCTCAGAATTGAGTGATTCCATATTTTTTCCCTATGCTTGGTCTAAAAAGTAACCGTTACTGACTGCCACAATTTTTTTCCTGATTTCTTATAGTGTTTCTAAAGCCAGAAAGTTGCCATTTGAAATGACTATTTTGTGTCATGTCTGTCATCTGATTTTTTTTCTACAAAATTAAACAACTGAATGAACATCCTCCGAGGCCGGTGATTCATCATTTTTGCCAGGGGTTGTATGACTTTCATTCCAGTCATCCACAGTCCACGATTGCTTTCCTTAGCCCATTGTAACCTTGTTTTTTTATGTTTAGGTGTTAATGATGGCTTTCGTTTAGCTTTTCTGTATGTAAATCCCATTTCCTTTAGGCGGTTTCTTACAGTTCGGTCACACACGTTGACTCCAGTTCCTCACATTCGTTCCTCATTTGTTTTGTTGTGCATTTTCGATTTTTGAGACATATTGCTTTAAGTTTTCTGTCTTGACGCTTTGATGTCTTCCTTGGTCTACCAGTATGTTTGCCTTTAACAACCTTCCCATGTTGTTTGTATTTGGTCCAGAGTTTAGACACAGCTGACTGTGAACAACCAACATCTTTCGCAACATTGCGTGATGATTTACCCTCTTTTAAGAGTTTGATAATCCTCTCCTTTGTTTCAATTGACATCTTTCGTGTTGGAGCCATGATTCATGTCAGTCCACTTGGTGCAACAGCTCTCCAAGGTGTGATCACTCCTTTTTAGATGCAGACTAACGAGCAGATCTGATTTGATGCAGGTGTTAGTTTTGGGGATGAAAATTTACAGGGTGATTCCATAATTTATTCCTCAGAATTGAGTGAGTCCATTTTTTTTTTTCCCTCTGCTTGGTCTAAAAAAGTAACTGTTACTGACTGCCACTATTTTTATTTTTTTTGATTTGTTATAGTGTTTCTTAAAACCAGAAAGTTGCCATTTGAAATGACTTTAGTTTTGTGTCATGTGTGCTTTTTTTCTACAAAATTAAACAACTGAATGAACATCCTCCGAGGCCGGTGATTCCATAATTATTGCCAGGGGTTGTACAAGCGCAAGTTAAAACTCTACCATGCAAAGTGAAAGCCATATATCAATAACATTCAGAAACGCCGCCGCCTTCTCTGGGCCTGAGCTCATTTGAAATGGACAGACACAAAGTGGAAAAGTGTGCTGTGGTCTGATGAGTCCACATTTCAAATTATTTTTGGAAATCATGGACATCATGTCCTCCAGACAAAAGAGGAAGAAGACCATCCAGATTGTTACCAGCGCAAAGATCAACAGCCAGCATCTGTGATGGTATGGGGGTGTGTCAGTGCCCATGGCATGGGCAACTTACACATCTGTGATGGCACCATCAATGCTGAAAGGTACACCCACGTTTTGGAGCAACACATTCTGCCATCCAAGCAACGTCTTTTTCAGGGATGTCCCTGCTTATTTCAGCAAGACAATGCCAAGCCACTTTCTGCACGTGTTACAACAGCGTGACTTCATAGTAAGAGTGTGGATACTAGACTAGCCTGCCTGCAGTGCAGACCAGTCACCCATTGAAAATGTATGGCACATTATGAAGCACAAAATACAAGACAACGGAGACCCTGGACTGTTGAACAACTGAAGTCGTACATCAAGCAAAAATGGGAAAGAATTCCACCTACAACGCTTCAACAATTAGTGCCCTCAGTTCCCAAAGGCTTATTGAGTGTTGTTAGAAGGAAAGGTGATGTAACAGCTTTTTGAAACGTGTTGCAGGCATCCATTTCAAAATGAGCAAACATTTGCACAAAAACAAAAAAGTTTATCAGTTTGCATATTAAATATCTTTTCTTTGTGGTGTATTCAAATGAATATAGGTTGAAGAGGATTTGCAAATCAGTGTATTATGTTTTTATTTACATTTTACACAAGTCCCAACTTAATTGGAACTGGGTCTGTATGTCGCAGACAAAGACGAAGAATTCCTGTCCTATTTGCATAATGTAACCAGTTCTTCCAGATCCCTCATCCTAGAGATGCTCTGTTCTTTGATCACTTATCTCAGTCTTATTTCTCAACATTCAATGTCTGCATCAAATGGAGGGGAAAAAAAAAAAAAAATCATTCAGCAAATCATTCCATGCCAAATGGCCACCAACAAAGAGACACAATAAGCTCTACAATCAATAAATTGAAGGTTTTTGTTATCAGTTCCCACAATTGCACTTCTTTCAGTTTAAGTAGTTTACGGGTCAATTACTTCAGTAAATTCTGATCACAAACCCCATCTCAGCAATGTTATTGTGTGTGTGTGTGTGGGGTGGGGTGGGGGGGGGGATCACACCAAAAGATCTGTGACAACACAATCTTAATTTTCATGAGCTTTATGTGCACATTTACAGTTTGGCCTATGTTCTATTAACTGCATATATCACCGATCATTAGCTGTACATTCATACTACCTGTGCACTGCAGTTTACAGTTATTATTGTGTGTATATTTTTCAATGTCTTTGCTCAGAAAAAATGGTATCCATTCGCAAAATATATTTTCTCTCAATCATACTATTTATATGATGGTCATATCCATATTTTGCAATGTACTGATGGGCTTAAATTCACTACGTGATTATGTCAGATTGGGTAGTGTTTATAAAATAGGTAGCTGACATTTTTCAAGGGTGATAATAAATTATGCAAAGCTTCTATGATGATTTTAACTGAAAGTGCAGGAAATTAAAATTTGAAAGGTTTGTGAATAATTGCATATATTATTTTGCACAATTAATTGATGTCACAAACTGGCAAGGTGGAAATATTTCCTTTGTTCAGAGCTTGTCTTGTTACCAGGGAATGATTAATGGTAATATCAAGGTCCATTGTTCACTGTTGTTATCCAATATCCCCCAAAATATATTTGTCTTAGCAACTTTCCATTTTCACAAAGTTCATCCTTGACCCAAAATACATAAGCATACGAAACGGCAAACGCCAGCTCTCCCCATTTCTCCATGATCGAAGTTACATACACGCATACACATACAAAGAGGCCACTCCCCTTGTAATATGTAGATAACTGTCCATTTCGTTTTTAACTGAACATTATCATTAGGTACAACCAAAATGCCTATGGATTGTTACATGTACAGTTAATATGTTTGGAGGGAACTGCACACCTACAGTGAGGAAAATAAGTATTTGAACACCCTGCAGTTTTGCAAGTTCTCCCACTTAGAAATCATGGAGGGGTTTGACATTTTCATCTTAGGTGCATGTCCACTGTGAAATTTGTGATAAAATATATTATATGTAAATATTTCTAATGCTTTATCGTCAGTTATGATTCTAAGTATTCCACACATCACGAATAGACATACGAGGTCTGTCCGTAAAGTATAGGTCCTTTTTATTTTTTTCAAAAACTATATGGATTTCATTCATATGTTTTTACGTCAGACATGCTTGAACCCTCGTGCGCATGCGTGAGTTTTTCCATGCCTGTCGGTGACGTCATTCGCCTGTGAGCACTCCTTGTGGGAGGAGTCGTCCAGCCCCTCGTCGGAATTCCTTTGTCTGAGAAGTTGCTGAGAGAATGGCGCTTTGTTTGATCAAAATTTTTTCTAAACCTGTGAGACACATCGAAGTGGACATGGTTCGAAAAATTAAGCTGGTCTTCAGTGAAAATTTTAACAGCTGATGAGAGATTTTGAGGTGATTCTGTCGCTTTAAGGACTTTTCACGGTGCGAGACGTCGCGCAGCGCTCTCAGGCAGCGTCATCAGCCTGTTTCAAGCTTAAAACCTCCACATTTCAGGCTCTGTTGATCCAGGACGTCGTGAGACAACAGAGAAGTTTCAGAAGAAGTCGGTTTCAGCATTTTATCCGGATATTCCACTGTTAAAGGAGATTTTTTTAATGAAAGACGTGCGGGCGGATTGCAGTGTCGGCTCGCAGCCGCCGCGACGCTCCGTCACAGGAAAAACACCTCTGTTGGAAGCCTTGAGGACAAGCTGGAACATCTCCAGCTGATAAACAATTTCTCATATACTCACTCCACTGAAAGCCATCAAAAGCCAACTGGATTTTAACAAATGGTTATCAACACGGAGGTGTTTTTCCTGTGCCGCCGCGCTGCGTCCCGACGCGCGGACCCGTCCGCACATCTTTCATTAAAAAAAATCTCCTTTAACAGTGGAATATCCGGATAAAATGCTGAAACCGACTTCTTCTGAAACGTCTCTGTTCTCTCACGACGTCCTGGATCAATAGAGCCTGAAATGTGGAGGTTTTAAGCTTGAAACAGGCTGATGACGCTGCCTGAGAGCGCTGCACAACGTCTCGCACCGTGAGAAGTCCTTAAAGCGACAGAATCACGTCAAAATCTCTCATCAGCTGTTAAAATTTTCACTGAAAACCAGCTTAATTTTTCGAACCATGTCCACTTCGATGTGTCTCACAGGTTTAGAAAAAAATTTTGATCAAACAAAGCGCCAGTCTCTCAGCAACTTCTCAGACAAAGGAATTCCGACGAGGGGCTGGACGACTCCTCCCACAAGGAGTGCTCACAGGCGAATGACGTCACCGACAGGCATGGAAAAACTCACGCATGCGCACGAGGGTTCAAGCATGTCTGACGTAAAAACATATGAATGAAATCCATATAGTTTTTGAAAAAAATAAAAAGGACCTATACTTTACGGACAGCCCTTGTATATGCCTAATGTGTGTATGTGTATACGTATGTTTCGCTTACTCAGGTGTGGCTTTAGCATGACAGAATAAATAGCAAAATAAAGAAGTGCATGAGTTGCTGATTAGTTGAATACGAGGTCTGTTAGAAAAGTATCCAACCTTTTTTTTTTTTTTTTTTCAAAAACCTGGTGGATTTGAATCATGTGTGCTTTCACGAGTCAACCTTGAACCTTCGTGCGCATGTGTGAACTTTTTCACGCTTGTCGACTGCATCAGTTGCTGGCAAGCAGCATTTGTGTGAGGTGGTGTGTTGTGCTCTCTGTGGATTTTCATTGCAAGGAAAATGACGTAACGAATGGAGCAGCGCTACTGCATCAAATTTTGCCAGAAACTGGGCGACAGCCAGGTGGAAACCATTCGGAAGATTCAGACAGATTTCAGTGGCTTTTCAGTCGTGTGACTATCCGAGAAATTGCGGAAGAGGTGGGCATCATTTTTCAGAGTCCAACATGTCCTGTGAGACTTCAAAACGAAGTTGCTTTTGCTCCGCCATCAGCAGCTTCGGCACGAATTTCGCCAAAAAAGTGCTGACGTCCACCTCTTCCGCAATTTCTCGGATAGTCACACGACGGTCCCGCATCACCACAGCGTTCACTTTGGCAATGACCTGGTCATTTCAGCATGTTGATGGCCGACCGGAGCGTGGCTTGCTCTCCACTGCTGTGCGGCCATCTTTAAACTGGGTGTATCACTCCTTAATCTGTGTGATGCCCATAGCATCATCACCAAAAGCCGTCTGAATCTTCCGAATGGTTTCCACCTGGCTGTCGCCCAGTTTCTGGCAAAATTTGATGCAGTAGCACTGCTCCAGTCATTCCGTCATTTTTCTTGCAATGAAAATCCACCGAGAGCACTACACACCACCTCACACAAATGCTGCTTGCCAGCAACTGACGCAATCAACAGGCGTGAAAAAATTCACGCAAGCGCACAAAGGTTCAAGGTTGGCTCATGCAAGCACACTTGATTCAAATCCATCAGGTTTTTGCAAAAAAAAAAAAAAAAAGGTTGGATACTTTTCTAACAGACCTCATATACCGTAAACACTTAATGGATTCAGATGGACCAGTGAATTTTGTCTGTTATAATCGAAATCCATCATATGTAAAATGGGCAAAATTCGTTACATGTATGCAACAGATTAGTTACAGCCAGGAGGAGCGAATGATCTACGGGGAATCCCCAGCACCAATTCATCTTACATATTTCCTTGATTCAATGCATGACCTCAAATCGGGACCTGCCTTATTTAATGGATAGGTCAAACCTTTGTCTGTAACTGCTCATAGGAATGTCCAAATATTCTCTCAAATCATAGTATTTGTTTAAACAATACCTTGTTAAGTAAGCGGATATTTTAAATTATGATAATTTATACCCGTTTTCTTCAAAATCTGTATGCCCAGTTGTTTCTGATCTGTAGAGTCCATAACAAATGCCAGAAAATGCAACAATGCTTATTGTATTCATAACTCAGTAAAAAGAAATTTATCTGATGAGGACACATAATGACATTTTGAAATAATATCCCTAAATGACTATATTTTACACTGGACAAATTGATCAACATGGGATAAAAGTGAAAAATCACCCTCTTTACAAAATGTGTCCATTTGATCATGGCTAGCCCGATGGAAAATCCTACAGACTGCTCATTTTCTTAAAGACGACATCTTCAAAACCTTCCACAGCCTCTGATATGTCACCCTGACAACTATCTGCATTGCTTCCCAAAACTGCCTGATGCACAAACTCGCTGGTGACTGGCAATTTCCACAATAGTGCATTATTATTATTTATTTTATTTTTTTCAGCTGCAGTTGACTCAGCAATAGTCACTGTGTGTGTGTGTGTGAAAAAGTATAAAGTGTGTGTGATTTTTGTAAACTCACACTGTGGGGATGTACGCCTCTCCAGGAAATGCATTGGTGGTGTAGCTGATGAGCAGGCAGGTCTTGCCTATAGATCTGGAAATGTAAAGCAGAGGAACATTAGCTAAGGTGCTAGTAACTTCAACCTCAATCTGCTCTCAATTCAACCCTGTGGTGTCATGATTGAGTAAAATTTCTGATTTACATAAAACTTTACTGGATATCAAGCAGTCATGTTTCTATTAAACTTTCTTGTCAGCATAAATGCACAGAAGAAAATTAGAAATACCGTGTACATAATTTGATGGGATTTTCAATAGGGTTGGGACAATTGGTGGTATCACTCTTTCCTGTCAAACAGGTCACAGCAGGTGACCTGTTTGACAGCCCCTCAAGTTCCCCATTTCTATTTACATTGTATACCAATGACTGAGTCAGCTCCCAGCCAAACCAGTATGTTGTTAAATTTTCATGACACTAATACTTAGTATGATTAATATGAACAGTGGAGATGTTGCTGGACCCCAGGTCTATTGGGAACGGTAGATTGGTAGCCATACATGGACGTAAGATTGAGCAGGTGGATTCATACAAATATCTGGGGGTTTACATTGATTAAAAAAAAAAAAAAAAAAAAAAAAAATTAAGCTGGCAAGTGTCAAGCGTTTGTGCCCGAATCCACCAGCGCATGCACTTTCTCTGTCGACTCCGATTGTCTGGTGTATGTAGGAATATTATGTTGATTTTCTACAGAGCAACTACTGAGTCTGTGTTACAGTACGGTATTACCAGCTGGTTTGGCAATGTAACAGTTAAATCAAAAACTCAAATACTAAATCTGATAAAAACAGCTGGCAAAATCATTGGCACAGTGGTACCTTTAACTACTCATTTTTCTTTGAACAAGCAATTCTCAGACTTGCAGAGAATATTTTATTGGATGCGTCTCACATCCTGCAGTCTGAATATATTTTACTTAACTCAGGAAGGAGGTACAGAGTTTCTCTTTGTAAATATATCCGATATAAACATTCATTTATCCCCTTGTCCATGAAGCTCATAAATGAGCAAATGGCTCAGGGTGGCCAGGAAATACAGTATAAAGGTCATGTGTTGCTGAATTTGCACTAAGATGCTGGTATGGTTTTTGTTGATTATGTATTTGTATTTTAATTTTGATCTATAATTTATGTAGTAGTTTTTGATGCATGGGTGGTATGTGTTGGATGTGTCTGTGCAGCAGACCCCTCTACCAAAGACACATTTCTCCCTAGGGAGACTAATAAAGAAACATTGATTTGACTTTGAATTATTCGTAATAGCAGAATACGACCAGCTTGTGTCCAAGTAGTCGACTAATATTGTTTTGGCTGTTAGTAAGGTAATTCTGCTGCCATGATTTTCCTATAACATGAAACTGCAACTAATGTGTTTTATGACTGTTTAATTTACTGTATGCATTTCCACTGTGGTTGCTGTACAATGCCTCCAAACCTGAACAATTATTATTTCATTTTCAAGAATCAGATAATCCCCAAGACTCTTAGTTTCAGACTGTTTCCAGTAAAGAATACTTTGGAAAATAAGGAACAATTTAATTTTACAGTAAAGAGGCTAAGAACCTGTATCACAGGTATGAGGAATCAAAACTCATTTTCCAGAAATGAGCCATCAGCTAAGGAATGAGGAAACAATTGCTGATAAGGATATAGTTCAGTGTTCAAATGTCCAATACACAGAACATCAACTCCTATGCTCTGGCAGGCAACAGAGTCCCCCACTGCAAACTTAACAGTTTATCTCACACACACACACACCATCAACAGGGCTAAGGGAACATGAGTATAAGGCCACATTAAATTCTGGTTTCTCCTTCCATTTTAGGTGCTGGTCCTGATATGAGTGTGGCTGCACCATTGTAAAAATGTCAACTGAATGAGAACGCAAATACTATGTGTGCTAAAATTCACTTAGGGCACCAAAATAACACTGCATGAAAAAATAAGCAAAAAAATGTTCTGCTGGTCAGTATTAAGTTAATTTTATGTTGGGTACAAGTCCGGACACCTATAATGTACCAATTTACTTTGGATACCTAGCAGTTTCATAAATCAAGACAACTGGAAAGTCTAATTTAGGGAAAACCATCCCAAATTGCATGCCACAATTGGCCACAACACATTTAATGCCATGATTTTCCTATAACATGAAACTGCAACTAATGTGTTTTATGACTGTTTAATTTACTGTATGCATTCCCACTGTGGTTGCTGTACAATGCCCCCAAACTTGAACAATGATTATTTCATTTTCAAGAATCAGATAATCCCCAAGACTCTTAGTTTCAGACTGTTTCGAGTAAAGAATACTGTGGAGAACAAGGAACAATTTAATTTTACAGTAAAGAGGCTAAGAATCTGTATCACAGGTATGAGGAACCAAAAGTCATTTTCCAGAAATGAGCCTGCAGCTAAAGAATGAGGAATCAATTGCTGATAACTAGGGCAGTCACAATTATTACAATATTCACCAATCGCAATTATTACAATATTTGCGATTATTTTTCATATTCGCGACTACCGTGAATTATTTATTTTATCGACAAAGCATAAAACGTGTTGTGAAAGTGTAGGAACACGGACCCACAACAGGGGGCGCAAATGAACGGACATTCGATTGGAGAAGGTAAATAAGTTTTACTGTTGTGAAACGAGCACAACCAATACAACAATCAACAATTTGGGGTTAAGCCGAATTCTGCTGGTGTCGTGTGGGCAGGCTCGAAGGTAGGAGACGTCCGTCCAAGTCGAACCGGAACCACCCAGATCTCCTCTGCCACCGAACCCTGGAAGTACTGGAACTGCCAAGTCCCGAATTCCCAGGTGGCCACTGCCTCCGCTCGTCGGATCCGGTACTGCTGGCAAGAGAGAGCAACAAACATACAGGTGTGGATGCGGCTGCACCCAGTAACACGGAGAGGGAAGAAGCCGTCTCCACCTCTCGTCACATTAAAGCAGGAAGGTGAGTACTTATCCAAGCAATCGGCTTTCGGTAGTCAGCTGTCCTGAAAGGATTAACAAGTATTATCAGACTCACAGAATATGCTGCAGAGAAGGTTACCTCTATCTCAAGGCGATATCTCGGCACTGAGGTGGAGACGCCGTCCTGCTGATATACCTCTGTGCTGAGTGGAACAGCTGTGTCCAGTGATGGGTGACAGCTGTCACCCTGGCTGCTCTCGTGAGGCGGCAGCGCCCTCTGGTGCCTGGAGCCCGCACTCCAGGCAGGGCGCCCTCTGGTGGTGGTGGGCCAGCAGTACCTCCTCTTCAGCAGCCCACACAACAAAACGACTCAGAATCTGACGTCATTGTGCTGCAGCCTCGCTCACTCTGTTTCGCTCTCATTTTAAGGCAGGCCAATAACATGGAGGGTGAGGAGCAATCCGTCCTGCTGTTTGGATAAGACGGCTGATTAAGACAGTGACCGTCTTCTTCAAAGCCGTCTAAAATGCGGAGTTTACCAAAGGAGCTGTCGGTGTGTGTGTCTCTGTGTATGTGTGCGCGCGGAGTCAACAGGCTGCAGACTTCGAGGGAGGGGGTGGGTGAAGGCCCAGTGACACGGCACTTAACGAAGGGCAACGAAGCCCTGACGAAACAAGAAATCTGGACTTTTGTTGACTGTCGCTGCCATCGTTTAACCTTCGCACAGCTTCGTTCCTGCAGCTGGCGCTATGTCAGGATTTTTAAACTGTTGAAAAATTAGAACGAAGGGCAACAAAAACTTCAATTCGTCTGTTTCGTTTTGCTGTCGTTCTTGACATTTTTTTATAATCGTTTTAGTTTTTGTTAAGTTATTGTTTAATTTGACTTCGTTGGAGCAGCTGAATGTTTTCGTGTAGAAGCCGGTTTGTGAGCGCTGAGGTTTTGTCACGTCCGTCGACCACCATTTCCAGATGATCTTCTTGATGTTTTTGTTCTAAAACTGCTTGTTGAGTTGTCAGTATCAACAATGGTGATGAACACAAAGGTATTTATGAATTTCAGTTTAAGCATGCTTGGTGGTGGTGGATCTTCCACTGAACTCACTATTTATTCTATGTCACATCCATAGACCAACCAGTACCTTTTTTGCTCACAGTCTCCTAACCTATTATCATTGATTACTAATACTTGTATTAGTAAAGAACTTTTACGCCTGCTATATCACTCCATCTCATGCTTTTATCTATCCTGTTTTCTGGTGTGTTTTTTTTTTTTTTTACTATTCTGCACTTCTGTTTTCCAACAAAAATCCAGTGTTGTGGATCAAATGATTTACAACAAAGTTCTAATGCATCAAATCAGTGTCAAGGTGACATAAGTTTTCTGTATGCTATTTACACCTTACTTCAACACTGATGCATACTTATTCTTCATCATGTCTCCACATAAACCAGACATGTTCTGTTGTGTACGATGTCACGTCTGTAGACCAGTATATTTTACAAATATGTTCAATATTTTACCACATCTTTATGAAAAAAAAGACATTTCATTATGTTTTTGCTGCTTTTGCCAGTTAACTAATTGTCTTGCCTACAGAATTAAGGTATTTCCATAAGGCTAACGCACAATTAATTTTGAGGGGTAGTTGGCCACCATTTTGGCACCCTAATCACCATGTACAAGAGAGACCTATGGAACTAGTTTTGGATGGTCACCCCTGCCAGGTGAGACTTTAACTGGTTGAGGCTCTCAGCATTTACTCGAGGTTGTTAGTTTATTTTTATTAATAAAAGTTGCAAAAATTTCAAAAATAAAAAAATTTTATGTTATCAATATGGAGTGAGGGAAAAATTTATTTACTCCTTTTGGGAGTAAGGCTGTAACATAAAATGTGGAAGAAGTGAAGTGCTGTGTTCACACTATCCAAGTATTTTAATGTGCACTGTACAGTTTTGTATTTTTTGCATTACTATAATTAATCAAAAAATAATAACAAAAATTTTACCTGCAGCGATTCTTTCAGCTTTTAAAAACAAAAAAAAACTACAACTGTTATCTGGGTTAACACACATTTTCATGTTTGTAAAAAGCTTTTAAGCCAACTTTTAGAACTTACCCATCCCCGACAACGACACACTTTATGGCCTGCATTGAGCCGCAGCTAGCCAGTTTAGCCTGGAGTCAACCTTGACTCACAAAATGCTACCAGCGTTGAAACCGAATCCTTTAAATACACTGAATGGAAGTTTACAGAAACTTACAAGTGAATCGCGGTGTTTATGCGCATGCGCCAACTCAGGCGGAACTAGGAGTGCTCAGGGTTGCACCTTGTTAAAAAAAAACTAAATAACTAAATAATCCCACCACCTTGTTATATTTTGGACACGGCTTTCTGTACGTCGAGCAACTTCAAAACTTACCTTTCATCGAGTTTGCGAATGTCGTTTAGGTCTGTTTTGAATGCGCTAGCCAGCTACTAGCAGACACGCTAGTATTTCCGTTTATAAAAGCAATTATCTAACAAGAGCTCAACAGGGGCTAGCAGACAAAACTGTCAGTCTGACAATAATAAGTCGAACATAAGAAAATTAGACAAAAAGGCAAAATATGTATATATAAAAAAAAATACCGTTCTTCACCCTTCAAAAGAAGAGGCTTCTTCTTCTGTGACTTTTATTGGCAGCTCGCAATCTCAGTACACTACCGCCATCTACTGGACTGAGGTGTGAATGCTTTGGGAATTGTGGAAAATAAAATACTCGATGGCTTGTGTTCCTGGAGACAAACTTGATACATATATATATACAATTTTATATAAAATCATGGAGTGAATATTTGCAAGTAGCAAATAAGCAGCTGATGTGGTTGTTAGAATAGAATAGAATAGAATCTTTATTGTCATTTCCCATATATACATATATACAACGAAATTTAGCCTCTGCATTTAACCCATCCTAATTACAGTTAGACACAATCCAACCACTAGGAGCAGTGGGCAGCCACAGTCTGGCGCCCAGGGACCAACTCCTTGGTCAGGGGCAGAGAAAGGAGCAGATCCTAAATAAGCATGTTTTGACTGTGGGAGGAAACTGGAGTGCCTGGAGGAAACCCATACAGACACGGGGAGCACATGCAAACTCCACACAGAAAGGCCAGGAATCGATCCCATGCTGCCACAAAATGCACTAGCCCCTGCTGCAGTGCTAACCACTAATCCACCGTGCTGCCAACGACAAGGGAATGACAACCACAGTTGTGGTTGTCATTTTCAAGTCCAGACTTAAGACGCACTTATTTTCCCTTTCATATGGCTAGCATACTGGTACAGTTTTGTTTTACACTTTTTACTCTTTTAATTCATTTATTAGTAACTGGAGCGGGCTTCGGCTTCAACTTCTGGGTCTTTTAGTGAAGTTTAGGGCTAGTGGCCGGCGATCACCTTAGTATTTCTCTGTTTTTCTTGTTTAATGCTGGCAAATTATACAGCATTTTTTGTCTTTCTGATGCCTGATTCTGTTTTTTCTCTGTTTAAGGTGCAGCTCCATCCAGAGATGGGAGTTGTATTCGTGTTGGCGATCCTCCTGTCCTGTGCGCCAATAGCATTTCTTGTATATTCGTCCGTGAATTGTTCTGTGAATTGATCTGTAATTTATGTTTGTAGCATGGCCCAAACAGAGGGTCACCCCTTTGAGTCTGGTCTGCTTGAGGTTTCTTCCTCAGAGGGAGTTTTTCCTTACCACTGTTGCTCTGGGGGTTGGTAAGGTTAGACCTTACCTGTGTGAAGCGCTTTGAGGCAACTCTGTTGTGATTTGGCGCTATATAAATGAAAATAAATTGAAATTGAAAGTTGTGATCAATGTGGTAATCCCATCTGACAGCAACGTCAGAAAGAAGGAGCAATAGAAAATCAAGAAGTACCAAGGGCTGAAGGACCTCCAAGGGAGCAGATAGGTGGCAGTGGTGGTTGAGAGGTTTGACAACCCCTGGCAAAAATGCAGGAACGAAGCTGCGCGAAGGTTAAACGATGGCAGCGACAGTCAACGAAAGTCCAGATTTCTTGATTCGTCAGGGCTTCGTTGCCCTTCGTTAAGTGCCGTGTCACTGGGCCTTCACCCACCCCCTCCCTCGAAGTCTGCAGCCTGTTGACTCCGCGCGCACACATACACAGAGACACACACACCGACAGCTCCTTTGGTAAACTCCGCATTTTAGACGGCTTTGAAGAAGACGGTCACTGTCTTAATCAGCCGTCTTATCCAAACAGCAGGACGGATTGCTCCTCACCCTCCATGTTATTGTCCTGCCTTAAAATGAGAGCGAAACAGAGTGAGCGAGGCTGCAGCACAATGACGTCAGATTCTGAGTCGTTTTATGCTTTGTCCCTAGTTATCAGCAATTGATTCCTCATTCTTTAGCTGCAGGCTCATTTCTGGAAAATGACTTTTGGTTCCTCATACCTGTGATACAGATTCTTAGCCTCTTTACTATAAAATTAAATTTTTCCTTATTCCCCAAAGTATTCTTTACTGGAAACAGTCTGAAACTAAGAGTCTTGGGGATTATCTGATTCTTGAAAATGAAATAATCATTGTTCAAGTTTGGGGGCATTGTACAGCAACCACAGTGGGAATGCATACAGTAAATTAAACATTTTTTCATAAAACACATTAGTTGCAGTTTCATGTTATAGGAAAATCATGACATTAAATGTGATGTGGCCAATTGTGGCATGCAATTTTGGATGGTTTACCCTAAATTAGACTTTCCAGTTGCCTTGATTTATGAAACTGCTAGGTATCCAAAGTAAATTGGTACATTATAGGTGTCCGGACTTGTACCCAACATAAAATTAACTTAATACTGACCAGCAGAACATTTTTATGCTTATTTTTTTCATGCACTGTTATTTTGGTGCCCTAAGTGAATTTCAGCACATATAGTATTTGCGTTCTCATTCAGTTGACATTTTTACAATGGTGCAGCCACACTCATATCGGGACCAGCACCTAAAATGGAAGGAGAAACCAGAATTTAATGTGGCCTTATACTCATGTTCCCTTAGCCCTCTTGATGGTGTGTTTGTGTGTGTTTGTGTTTAATAAACTGTTAAGTTTGCAGTGGGGGACTCTGTTGCCTGCCAGAGGATAGGAGTCACCTTGACACTGATTTGATGCATTAGAACTCTGTTGTAAATCATTTGATCCACAACAATGGATTTTTGTTGGAAAATATAGAGAAGTGCAGAATAGTAAAAAAAAAAAAAAACACACCAGAAAACAGGATAGATAAAAGCATGAGATGGAGTGATATAGCAGGCGTAAAAGTTGTTTACTAATATAAGTAAGTTTAGCCAGAAATCATGTTACAATATCCCATAGATTTTTGAATTAGAGAAAATTACAGAAAAGAAATACAGTAATATTACAAATACACATTTAATGAGAGAAATGTTCTACTGCTATGGGAATAAAAATATTAGTTGCAGCAATTAATTTTGAAAGTCACGGTTTGTGAATACTTGTGTCACAGTTAGGAACAGAAAACCGAGTCTGATTTCTGACACTTTCATGGCGGTAATTGTGTCTGTTAAATGTGTGAAACAGTTTTACCCACGTGAAACTGTTTCTTGATTAGGAATTTCTCCTCTTTTCCCGATGCAATTAAAGTCATTGTAATTACATGTTGAATTTATATTATTGTTACAAAAATCGACAAAATGCCGTGCCTCTAATGTTGTAAACAGTTGTAGAATTCCGAATTAGACACCCAAAATGTGACGGGTCACAATGTTTGACAGAACACCGCAAACGCCACCAAGTGGTAGTAGTTGGTATTATGTTTTTTTTTTTTTTTTCCCCTCTGCTCAGGGGTGGTGGCCGCTGTTTTCTTTCAGAGATTCCAGATCAGTTCCCGAATGCATGGGAATGTTACGATAGGATTTCTTCCTAAACTTGTGTGAAAGTGGTCACTAAGTTTCTATAAGTTTTCGACAATCCTTTAAGTATCTTATGAGGATTTGGTTGTAAAGCCAGAAGCCGTTTTTGAGTCACTGTCGAGCGAATTTTCCTGCGATCCATTTGGGACAAGGAAAAGAGTTGGCTAACGTTAGCTGGCTCCAGACTAACAGCGTAGCCGCGGCGCAATGCAGGCCATAAAGTGTGTCGTTGTCGGGGACGGGTAAGTTCGATTTATCGAGCTAAAAAATTGTTTTGTTTGTGCCTCGTTTCTACGTGTTGGATGAAGAAAATCCTGCTCCTCGATTAAGCTTTAAAAACGTTACTATGGTGATAATAATTGTATATGTTTTTGATTATCTTTTAAAATTAGAACGAGTCGCCGTTTTATTTTTATTTATTTATTATTCTAAGCTGTTGCACTAGCTGGGAGCGAGAATGCAAGTCACTGTTATTCTGATAAATAATTCAGATTAGCGTCTAGCGCTCCCCCCCCATGTAATTTAAAAAAATACTTCTAGAACGTAGTTCAAATATTCTCAAACCAGACTTTAATTTGGGTAGAAATCTGAAGCTCAGTTAGTTGTAGTTGCTACGAGACATTGCTTACTCCAGTAAAGTTAGAAAGATATTCAGATTCGAAGCTCACGGCTCAATAAATTTTGAGACACACGCTGTAGAAAAAAACCAACACGTTTCTAACCTCAGGAAGGTAGACAACGAGCTACAACCTTATTTTTATCCGTATGAGCCGTGCTCTGAGCTGGAAAAATAACATTGATCAGAATGAGCAGGCGGCAGAGAAACGGAAGCGTAGGGACCGTCTACAAAATACACGAAAAAAAAACACCACAAAATATTCAATAAATTCATTGTAAAAAGGTGTGGTGTCACCAAATTCACTGAACACATCAGTGGTCTCCTGCTTGTTATACTACAGTGCTCATTTTTGGAAAAACGTTGGGTGAATTTTTTTATTTTTTAAATTTTCCGCTGATCATGAATGTGATGATTTGAGGCAGTGGCATCAGGTCTCCTCGGGAACTGCTGCAACGCGTTACGGTTAATGGCACGTGTCGCTGGTGAATGATCAGGAATCATTACGCACAGCCAAGAATAATGTTCCGCGCTATTGCCCATAACAGCGCATCAGAGAATTTTTTTAATATATACTTTAGAACTTTTCATTTTACAAGAAACAGAACACAATACACACACATATCCTTCTGCTCTCCCACCCCAAAACAAGACAAATAAACTGAAGAGAGCCCGGGGGCTAATGGAGAATTTTTTATTGTTGGAAATTTTCAATAGCATCAATGTTATATAAAAAAAAGTAATTGTGAAAAATTTTGGAGAATTTTTTTTAATTTTTTTATTTTTATTTAATTTTCAGTAGCATCAAACCAATTTTTTTTCACACCCTTTGCTCAATACTTTGTTGATGCACCTTTGACAGCAATTAGAGCCTCAAGTCTTCTTGAATATGATGCCACAAGCTTGGTGCACCTATCTTTGGGCAGTTTTGCCCATCCCTCTTTGGATGGGAAGTGACGGTGTACAACCATTTTCAGATCTCTCCAGAGATGTTCAATCATATTCAGGTCTGGGCTCTGGCTGGACCACTCAAGGAAATTCACAGAGTTGTCCTGAATCCACTCCTTTGATATCTTGGCTGTGTTTTTAGGGTCATTGTTTTGCTGAAAGATGAACCGTCACCCAAGTCTGAGGTCAAGTGCGCTCTGGAGCAGGTTTTTATCCAGGATGTCTCTGTACATTGCTGTATTCATCTTTCCCTCAATCCTGACCAGTCTCCCAATTCCTGCTTCTGAAAAAAAAAACAAAAAAACAGCATGATTAGGGATGGGTATCGAGAACCGGTTCCTTTCGGGTATCGTTAAGAAATAATTCGATCCACCGACATCAGTAAGCTTTGTGCTTAACGATTCTGTTATCCATCCTTCAGAGTGGTCGTTGTTTTGGGGGGTGTTTATGTGGAAAATGATAATTTCTCTACATTGATTACAGAGCTTGCAGCGGGTCCGTAATCAACTTTTCTGCAGCGCGGCTTTGCTTTGAACCTTGAACCAATCGAAGCAGTGGTTCGCAGATTGAAGCAATACTTCGATCTATTGCTTTGTTTATTCTTTCTTTTTTTCGCTTAATTTTCCCCCCGCTAAAACCTTAAGAGCATACGTCTGTGAGTATTATTTACCTTTTCTATGTTAAACTGACCTGTTATGGTCTTCTGAAACAGTTGAGAGATGTATTTTATAACTTAAAAACGGGAGCGATGCTAACGCGTTAGCATGTCTATGGCATTTTCAATGTTAAAAGTTAGCATTAAGCAGTTGCAGCTGTCATCACGTTCAGGTGCATTTGTTTTCAAATTGTAATATTTCTTAAATTTATTTTTGTTTATATATTAATAATCTAATGATTATTATATACAATACATACTTATTATATACAATTTTAGAGAAAGAGACAAAAAGAACCTGAATAGAAATACAACAGAAAATATAAAAGCAACTAACAATGAACATACATAAATAAATAAATAAATACATACAGAAATAAATGTTTCCTGTGAACACCTAGTGACTCTTATACCTCCATTTCATCCCTGTTTTATTTAAGTTTAATGACAGTTTGTTTTGGTCAAACCACATTTTCAATGTGTTAATTTCTTCAGTGATTTCCTCCAGAACTATCTGCAAAGCTAGAAAACTGCTGCATCCTAGTAAGAGCAGAATACTACTGGAATGAATTTGAATAAGGAAAGTTGTTTTTTTTTTCTCACCTAAATGGATGCTGCACTCACTCCAATTTATCGTCTGGAATAGTCCCAGATTGCATTTCACACCTTCTAGAATTCAAACATTTTCGTGCAGGTGGTGTTGGGGGGTAATTTTGGGTTTCAGCTTTTTTTGTTTTTCACCACTTTCATCCCTGAATATGTGCGGATTAAAGTTACTAACTGGGACTCCTGTTTTGTTGGGAGAAAGAAACGAGAATCATCCTCCGTTCTGTTCACACAGCTCCAAACGCTGTGCGGCTCTCTCCAGAGTCAAGTTAGAACGATAGAATCCAGTCTGAATTAATAACTTCAAAGCGAAACACAGTTTTGTTTATTTTGATTTATGTCCAGAGATCAAGGATACAGTGACCAATTTCATATTTATTTACTTTAAGACTCAATGAAATACATAGAAAACCTGTAAAGCCTACTTTTAGTACAAAATTCACGAGGTATCGATAAGGGAATCGATAAGGAATCGGACCGATAAGCAGAATCGATAATGGCATCGATATCGATAAAATCTTATCAATACCCATCCCTAAGCATGATGCTGCCACCACCATGCTTCACTGTAGGGATGGTGCCTGGTTTCCTCCAAACATGACACCTGGCAATGAAGCCAAAGAGTTCAATCTTTTTCTCATCAGACCAGAGGATTTTGTTTCTCATGGTCTGACATTCCTTCAGGTGCCTTTTTGACAAACACCAGACAGGCTGCCATGTGCCTTTTACTAAGGATTGGCTTCCGTCTGACCACTCTACCATACAGGCCTGATTGTTGGATTGCTACAGAGATGGTTGCCCTTCTGGAAGGTTCTCCTCTCTCCACAGAGGAATGCTGGAGCTCTGACAGAGTGACCATAGGGTTCTTGGTCATCTCCATGAACAAGGCCCTTCTTCCCCGATTGCTCAGTTTAGATGTGCGGCCAACTCTCGGAAGAGTCCTGGTGGATCTGAACTTCTTCCATTTTTGGATGATGGAGGCCACTGTGCCCATTGGGACCTTCAAAGCAGCAGAAATGTTTCTGTACCCTTCCCCAGATTTGTGCCTCGAGACAATCCTGTCTCTGAGGTCTGCAGACAATTCCTTTGACTTCATGCTTGGTTTGTGCTCTGACATGCACTGTCAACTGTGGGACCTTATATGTAGACAGGTGTGTGCCTTTCCAAATCATGTCCAATCATCTGAATTTATTCCAGGTGGACTCCAGTTAAGCTGAAGAAACATCTCAGGGATGATCAGTGGAAACAGAATGAACTGTGTGTAGAATTTTGAGGGAAAAAAAAATGAATTTCATCCATTTTGGAATAAGGCTGTAACGTAACAAAATGTGGAAAAAGTGAAGCACTGTGAATACTTTCCGGATGCACTGTAACAACTCTCGTATGAAACAACCTATTGATATCTATACTGGTATAGAGTTGAAATTATTTTGAAGCCAACACCCCATTTCCACAGGGTGCCATTCTGTTACAATCGGCCATGATCCAAAAAGGCAAAAACAGGATGAAACTGCAAATGCTGACCTGGCAGCTGAAGTGACTTATAAAGTGCAGACCTTGCAAACCACCCGAAAATGAAAGTAAAGCGCTGCGCCGTTGACCAGAACTGCAACAAAAGCTGCTTCTGCTTCAGATGTTTACCCCAATGGAGCACAATAAAACAATTTTCAAGCTGTTCTCACTGGGCCTACTCCGTTTAAAGACATTTGAACATGATTGAAGCTGTTAAGACTACAAATACCCGGATGTTACATGGACCAGTGACGATTCGGCATATTGGGATGAAATTTTTGAACAGCTTGAAAATTTCACCCCTATTTCAAAACTGGTGCTGATGATAGCCTTAACTACTACATATATCAAGTAGGGATGCCACAAACAATTATTTTGATAATCAACTAGTCACCGATTATTTTTGCGATTAGTCGACTAATCGGATCAAACGTAAATTGTGGCTTAATGCACCAGTATGCAGCTGCTCTTACATAACCATCATTAGCTTCAAGCTTGAAGTGTCTAAGATATGTGCTAACTAAAAATAAAGACAGTTAAGATGATAGTTCATTCAACTTTTACTTGGTAACAAAGTCGTTCATTGAAGAGGAATGTATTTTTTAGCGCTGTAACTTAGCGTTATAAAACATTAGCATTATCACATTTCTTATTCAAACATGACATCGCTGTTATAATGTTATAGCAGACACATATGTCTGCTAAGGCTAATGAAATTGTCATCGTTAATGTTAACATTTACAGCTAAGTAAGTAGCTCACTATAGACATTAATGTTAGTGGCTAACTAGCCAGTTAGCTTACCGAGATTACTCTCGCTTCGTCAGAATCAGCCACAGCGTGTTTCCTTCTCAGATGCTCCTGCATCATTGTTGTACTGCCATGGAAGGCAAGTTCTACCTTGTAGATTTTGCATTACATGTTTTTCTCTTTAATTTGGCTAAAATGCTCCCAAACCTTTGAGCTTTGTTGCCGGCTAGCCATGATATTGTTTGGGCATAACTTTTCCGGTGATATCACGGCTGATCCAGATTACTGCGCATGTGCGTCAAGGACAGAAAGGCAGCGGAAGATACAGCAGCAGTTTTGAGAGAAAACCGAAGCTTAAAAAAAAGATGACGTTGAGTAATAAATTAGTTGCCGACTATTTTGATAGTCGACGTAATTGTGACTAGTCGACTAATTGTGCCAGCTCTAATGTCACGTTCATGACTGACAAAGATGGATCAGGATGTTACTGTGATGCTTCAAAACGCACCCCAATTTGCTATTTGGGATGAAACAGGAAGGAACGGGGCTCTGTGGAATAGCCCAAAACATTCTGCACATTACAGAAATTTGTAATTGGGGGACAGACAGTACCTGACTTTTCACACGCATAATTGTGAAACCAGTGTTTGTGTTACCAATAGAAGCTACCTAAGTTATGTGTACTTCTGCCTAGTGCGTAAAAATGCACGTCTCATCCTGGCAACTACTTGACACACAAAAACCAACACTGGCTGGTCCTCGCAGAGGAGGTGGGGACCAGCCAGAATCAAGCATGGCTTTTGATGTACTGCTGTCTATCTGGGAAAGGACTACATGTGTGCATCAAAAACAAGAATGAGTTATGAGCATTCCTAGAACAGCCAGAGGGCAGATATGACGATCTTGGGGAATTTGATCGGCAGGAGTCTGAATATAAATGGAGAATCTCTGATAGTTGTCTTCCATGGGTAAATGTTCAGCTTTTTCAGTTTTCTTGTATGACATGCTCATTCTTCAGCTTCACAGAAGAAAACCATGTTGTCTGGGAATCATTAAAGCCAGTCAATCACCTTAAAAACACACTAGATAAACAAAACTGTTATACTGTCACATATAGTGGGACATGTCAACATTTGTCCCAGAATGCATTGTGGTGTCACAAAATTGTACGCACTAGACAGAAGCGCACATAACTCGAGAAGCCTCTATTTTGTTACCAACATAAAAAGTTGTTGTCGGAAATAAATCTAATGAAGATTTTAAACTAAAAAGGTAAAATAAGTAGAGGTTTAGGTTATTAGTTTAATGTCAGCTGGGTGTTATTGCTTGTGTTCAATTTTCAAATATTTTGTAACAACAGTGATTTAGAA
Source organism: Thalassophryne amazonica (assembly GCF_902500255.1). Lineage (NCBI taxonomy): Eukaryota > Metazoa > Chordata > Actinopteri > Batrachoidiformes > Batrachoididae > Thalassophryne > Thalassophryne amazonica. Next base: position 65,616,479 of record NC_047118.1, on the reverse strand, counting down.
GTCCGTGGTGGTGACTGAAGCTAACTAACATCTATGTTCTCCTGAAAATGCTAAAACATATTTGTGGTTTATTATAAACAATTAAGGAGGATTAAATAAACATCTCGAAAGTTTTACTCTATATTCTGATTACTTAAAATCAAGGTGGAATATCATAATATATAAATATACTTTTTTACATGATACTTTATATTATAAAACAAATCTTAACATTTTATGGTGCCACAAAAGTAAAATTTATAGGAGTTCTATCAGCTTGTACAAAAACTATATCCAATGCACAATACAGCTCAAATTAATTAAGTTGAAAACTTGTAACAAGACTTTGTTACAAAATGTGCCCTGATTGTGGCTGACCTCAGACTTCATGAAAGCTTTTGACATCTTGACAAATGATTACTGGAGAAGTTGAAGAACTATGACATCAGAGGGAAGGTGTTAGGCTGGACAGGCAACTTTCTGCTTGGAAAGCAGCAGCGAGTTACAGTTAGACAAGCACACTCTATGGATCGCAGTGCTGAGCAGAATCTCACAGGGTAGAGACCTTGGCCCACTGCTTTTTATACTGTACATAAACAACGTCCCAGACAATGTTGTCAGCTCCACTCTGTATTTGCATAATTGCATATTACGCAAAGATTTAGAGTGATCCATGGTGAATAGTGCTGCCAAAAGCTGCAAGATGAGATAAGTATAAGTATATATAAGTAGAAGAAACTCCATCCAGAGAAATGCAAGAGAATGACAATAACCCACCAAAGAAGAGCACCAGGAGAACAAGACTATTTCATGTTCTCAGACAGCAAAGGCAGAATCCAACTTTAGAAATTGAGTAAAGAGAAAACACTGGCTTCATAGTGTACCAGAATCTCATGTGCAAAGAAATCGTGTATGACTCAAATTCTCCTCTCAATCTATTGAAAATCGGAGCCAACCAAACTACATACTGTGATTCAGATGTGGACCCAATTTACCTATGCATCTCAGTGAGCTGAGACTGTTCTTAAGTGGTGAAGTATCTGGCAGGTTTAACAGCTTCTTTTGGGTGTGGTGGATACCACAGCAGCACAGTCTTTGATTGTCCTGTTATTCATATTTTGAAGTCATAATACCATGAAACTGAGTGAATATTTACCTCTCCTGCTCATCTTGGAACCATGGATGGAGTTGTACAATTCTCCATACTGTAGCATAGTGGAGTCCTGGAGTCTTTGGTAGAATGAGGAGTGCTCCATCATCAAATGCGCATTGCAGCAAAGGAAGGAAAGGAAATTATTTACTGTTGATTTTTACCCAAGCACACAGGCGGCTTGTACTATTTTTGGTCACTTTTCAACCTTAACAAATGCCAGCCACACTCGTAACAGGTCTGAATAAAAATATTTTATTAAGAACAACTAGTGAAAGAGACTTTATGCTGTTTGTTTCAAACACTGAGTATTGTAAGGACAAGCGGACACGTTCCAGTGTTGCATAGAACATGCGTATATTGATATTGTGCTAAATTTAAACCATTAGCTCATTGAATGGCATGTTTTTAAGGCTGATTTTTATTTATTTGTGAACATATCCTTGTAACTGTACATCTCACAGAATTAAACTTAATTGTACAGAGACATGCAGCCATCTATAAATGCCATCAAATTATGTACATCATGTTTTGAATTTTTGTGAACTACACAGTCGAATTTTGCTTTAATATTTCACAGCAAAAGTGCTCGATCAGTCACAACCGAAACCTTTAATGATTGTTAAAGTAGGTGTGTGTGCGTGTGTGTGGAGGAGGGGTGAGTTTCTATCATCTGAGCTAATGTTTTTCTTTCTTACATTTCCAGAGCTGTAGGTAAGACCTGCCTGCTCATCAGCTACACCACCAATGCCTTTCCTGGAGAGTACATTCCCACAGTGTGAGTTGACAAGAGTTACGCAGACTTTATACCTACACAGTGACCAATGCTTAGACAACTGCAGCTGAAACAAATGCATCGGCATGGCGGTCACCTTTGGCGGTCACCTTTGACAGTCACCAGTGAATTTCTACATCAGGCAGTTGGGGAAGAAGCAACGCAAACTGTTGCTGGGGTGTCACAAATGTGGTACAACCCCAATTCCATTGAAGTTGGGATGTTGTGTGAAATGTAAATAAAAACAGAATACAATGATTTGCAACTCCTCTTCAACCTATATTCAATTGAATACACCACAAAGACAAGATATTTAATGTTCAAACTGATAGACTTTTTTGTTTTTGCGCAAAGATTTGCTCATTTTGAAATGATGCCTGCAACACATTTCAAAAAAGTTGGAGACGGGGCAACAAAAGACTGGAAAAGCTGATGAATGCTCAAAGAACACCTAATTGGAAACAGGTGAGTGTCATGATTGGGTATAAAAGGACCATCCCCAAAATGCTCAGCCGTTGACAAGCAAAGATGGGGCGAGGATCACCACTTTGTGAATAAGTGTGTGGAAAAAATAGTCCAACAGTTTAAGAACAATCAGCGTTCAATTGCAAGGAATTTAGGGATTCCATCATCTACAGTCCATAATATAATCAGAAGAGTCAGAAATCTGGAGAACTTTCTACACATAAGCGGCAAGGCTGAAAACCAGCATTGAACATTTTCTCCCTTTATATAGCACCCCTTGGGCACATATTGCGGCGTTTTGGGATTACCTTTCACTGCTATGCAGATGATACTCGGTTATACATGCCGATAACCGCTGGTAATCTCGTTCACATAAAATCCTTAGAAGATTGCCTTGCAGCAGTGAGAAGTTGGATGTCTAGAAACTTCCTACTTTTAAACTCTGATAAGACTGAAATAATGGTTCTTGGTCCAGTGAGACATGGCATCAATTTGACCAGTTAACGCTCAGCCTCGGCTCGTGTGTCATACATCACACTGACAGAGTGAGGAATTGGGGTAATTTTTGATCCTTTGTTGTCCTTCGGCCTCCACATTAGAAATATTACTAGGACTGCTTTCTTCCACCTGCGAAATATAGCGAAGATTCATCCCATGCTGTCTATGGCTGATGCTGATCCACGGTGCTGCCAACGACAAGGGAATGTCATTGCAAGTCCAGACTTAAGACGCACTTATTTTCCCTTTCATATGGCTAGCATACTGGTACAGTTTTGTTTTACGCTTTTTACTCTTTTAATTCATTTATTAGCAATTGGAGTGGGCTGCAGCTTCAACTTTACCTAAATTCTCTGTCTTTTAGTGAAGTTTAGGGCTAGTGGCCGGTGATCACCTTAGTATTTCTCTCTTTTTTTTTTGTTGTTTAATGCTGGCAAATTATACAGTATTTTTTGTCTTTCTGATGCCTGATTCTGTTTTTCTCTGTTTAAGGTGCAGCTCCATCCAGAGATGGGAGTTGTATTCGTGTTGGCAATCCTCCTGTCCTGTGCGCCAATAGCATTTCTTGTATATTCGTCCGTGAATTGTTCTGTAATTTATGTTTGTAGCATGGCCCAAGCAGAGGGTCACCCCTTTGAGTCTGGTCTGCTTGAGGTTTCTTCCTCAGAGGGAGTTTTTCCTTACCTCTGTTGCTCTGGGGGTTGGTAAGGTTAGACCTTACCTGTGTGAAGCGCTTTGAGGCAACTCTGTTGTGATTTGGCACTATATAAATGAAAATAAATCGAAAATTGAAATTGAAAAATGCCAGTGACCTTCGATCCCTCAGACAGCACTGCATTAAAAACCAACATCATTGTGTAAAGGATCTTCCCACGTGGGCTCAGGAACACTTCAGAAAACCATTGTCAGTTAACACAGTTCATCGCTACATCTACACGTGCAAGTTAAAACTCTACCATGCAAAGCAACATCCAGAAACACCGCCGTCTTCTCTGGGCCCGAGCTCATTTGAAATGGACAGACGCAAAGTGGAAAAGTGTGCTGTGGTCTGATGAGTCCACATTTCAAGTTGTTTTTGGAAATCATGGATGTCATGTCCTCCGGACAAAAGAGGAAAAAGACCACCCAGATTGTTAAAAGCCAGCATCTGTGATGGTATGGGGGTGCGTTAGTGCTCATGGCATGGGCAACTTACACATCTGTGATGGCACCATTACTGCTGAAAGGTACATCCAGGTTTTGGAGCAACCCATGCTGCCATCCAAGCAACTTCTTTTTCAGGGACGTCCCTGCTTATTTCAGCAAGACAATGCCAAGCCACATTCTGCATGTGTTCAACAGTGTGGCTTTGTAGTAAAAGAGTGCGGGTACTAGACTGGCCTGCCTGCAGACCAGACCTGTCACCCATTGAAACTGTGTGGCGCATTATGAAGTGCAAAATACGACAACAGAGACCCCGGACTGTTGAACAACTGAAGTCGTACATCAAGCAAGAATGGGAAAGAATTCCAACTACAAAGCTTCAACAGTTAGTGTCCTCAGTTCCCAAACGCTTATTGAGTGTTGTTAGAAGGAAAGGTGATGTAACACAGTGGTAAACATACCACTGTCCCAGCTTTTTTGAAACGTGTTGAAGGCATCCATTTCAAAATGAGCAAATATTTGCACAAAAACAATAAAGTCTATCAGTTTGAACATTAAATATCTTGTCTTTGTAGTGTATTCAATTGAATATAGGTTGAAGAGGATTTGCAAATCATTTGTATTCTGTTTTTATTTACATTTTACACACCGTTCCAACTTCATTGGAATTGGGGTTGTACATTAGTCAATTATTGGCTAAATGACTAAAGTTGGTGTGATTTTACTTAGTTCTGTTTTTTATTTCTGTGACTGTGCAAAGAAAAGTATATGATCTTGTTTGTGAGCGTTTGAGAGCAAGTTTATCTGAGCGAGATAAAGAAAAAAGCACATTTGAATGAATGAAAGAATGAATTAATTTATTTGGCACACAAGTCAACAATAACAAAAACTCATAACAAAACAACTCAACAATGTACTCATGTGACCGAAAGGGTGTGAGCAAAAGCAAAGCAGTTCTGGTAAGTGACTTGAGTTTTGTCCTACAGGTTTTGCAAACAGTTGTCATCTGCTTGGGACTCCGGCGAGGGCGGTTGCATCTCCTCCTCTATCTCTGCTCCAACCTTCAAAGTCCCTACTTCACCAAACTGTGAATTTTTCTAACTATATTGGATTAACCATGGAATTGATCAGCTGGTCTCTGAACGCTATTGACACCATTTTTTCAACAACCAAATCAGGGCCGGGGCACCCTGTGTGCCCAGATGGAACCTACCCTGCGGGCTATGTTCTCGACGCCTGGGAGAAATGGCATGTCGCATGCTTGGTGCCACTTTCTGTGGAGGGTGTGTACGATTTATTTATATTGGGTTTTATCATAGGAGGGATGGTACTTATTGGCTTATGTGCTGCCCTGATCTACCGGAGAATTGGCAAGACGGCTGCCACCAGAACCACAACCCCTGACCTGTCCGTCATGATTAATGAGTTGGGCAAGGCGATATATTCTCAGAGTGCGTTCACCCTTGAACTCGGACGCAAGTTGGATAACATCTCGGAGCAAATGTACGCCTTGCAAAGGAACATGTCGGAGACCAGGAAATACTCCAGAATTGGATCTGGTTGTACATGAGAACTGCAAATGTGTTTTCACTGTTCAACCATAAACATGGCAGGCTTATCAGCCTCTGAAGGTCAAAACACCCCGTTGTTTTCCTCCAGAAGAATTTCCACGGCCTTGGTGAACCATTTGGTTGCCTTCTTATCTATTGCCACTCCAGCACACACGGACAGAAACTGACATTAACTTAACTCATCTGCCACCCACACATGGACAGTAACTGATATGCATGCTCCCATCCCCCGCTCACGCCACTCCCCTCCCCCTTCGGGGCGCAGCGCAGCTTTAGCTGCAGCAGCTCCCCATTCCCCCCAAGCTGGCTGCGAGACCACGTGTTGCTGCAGCTCCCCACACTCACATTTTCTCACTTTGGATGACGGACTGTTTCAAAGTTTAGTGTACATAAACAATCAAATGTATATGTGCAGTTGTTTTAATCTTGATGTGGGGCATTATTACGTTCAACTAGTAATAATTGTGGATTAATTGCTGTATATTTGTATGAAGTAATTGGGTGTGAAATGAATTGCCCTTTTAGGGATCAATAAAGTTGTCTGAGTCTGATTAAACAATGTAAAAGCATAGGTAGACTGTAGGTTTTTCCATATTTTAGGCATAGTATAACATTAACCCTCTGGGGTCCGAAACCATGTGACGGTGGAGCAATTCCGATTGGACACTCACATTGCACACGTCATCACACAGCTTCTATGAGGAGTACAAAGATGGCCGATGACTGGCTCGAAAGTCCGTGGAGTTAACTTTTCAGCAAAAAAAAAAGTGTTTCTATCTCATATCATTAAAAAGTTATTTATAATTTAGTAAAGCTTGGTCTTAGCTTTCGTGTACGACGGCGTCGGCCCAAGAGGGTTAATATAATGCTGCCTTTGAAATTTTGGAGGTCGAGGAATCAGTCTGTCTGTCCATCTGCCTGTGAGACGCTTAGGCACAACTCCTAGGTTGGTGGATTTCAGTGAATCTTTACACAGTGATAGCACACTGAACGAAGATGTGCATGAAGAAAAATTATTCTCGTCTTACATTTTCAACTGGAGATAATTGAACTTTTATTTAAAAACATATTTATCAGTTATGTATCAAAACACTAGTTGGGCTCTTCAGTCCTGAAGTTTATTAGTTTAATTCAAGTATTTCATCACAAAAGATTTATGACTTGTGTGTGTGTGTGTGAATTTCTTTCTTTCTTTCTTTATTTTTTAGCTTGTTCATACAGTAGATCTCTAGTTTAAAATTAATTTGAATTAAGTTGATCATTCATGAGTCACTGCACGGGTAGGGTGGCGCATTGCTGTCACGTTGTTTTTGTAATGGAAAATTCTGGTGACTGGTAGAACAGGTTTCTCTTTGCTGGACATTCTTATGTAAGTGATCGTTGAGCTTCCTGGTTTGGGACATGCTGTTTTGGGAACTCATGATGAAAACACTGGTTGTGGATCTTTTGAGTAAGTTACTGTGTGTTGATCTCTGATGTCCCTCTGGCACAGACTGTTGATGAATGAGATTTTTTTTGACTACATCAAATGTGAGAAGATGGTTTCAAGATGCAGAATACAATCCCTGGCAAAAATTATGGAATCACCGGCCTCGGAGGATGTTCATTGAGTTGTTTAATATTGTAGAAAAAAAGCAGATCACAGACATGACACAAAACTAAAGTCATTTCAAATGGCAACTTTCTGGCTTTAAGAAACACTATAAGAAATCAGGAAAAAAAATTGTGGAAGTCAGTAACGGTTACTTTTTTAGACCATGCAGAGGGAAAAAAATATGGAATCACTCAAATCTCATTGGAACGGCACCAAACAAAAGTTCCAGCATCATCACCTTGCCCAATGCAGATTCGAGATTCATCACTGAATATGACTTTCATCCAGTCATCCACAGTCCACAATTGCTTTTCCTTAGCCCGTTGTAACCTTGTTTTTTTCTGTTTAGGTGTTAATGATGGCTTTCGTTTAGCTTTTCTGTATGTAAATGCCATTTCCTTTAGGCGGTTTCTTACAGTTCAGTCACAGACGTTGACTCCAGTTTCCTCCCATTCGTTCCTCATTTGTTTTGTTGTGCATTTTCGATTTTTGAGACATATTGCTTTAAGTTTTCTATCTTGACGCTTTGATGTCTTCCTTGGTCTACCAGTATGTTTTCCTTTAACAACCTTCCCATGTTGTTTGTATTTGGTCCAGAGTTTAGACACAGGTGACTGTGAACAACCAACATCTTTTGCAACATTGCGTGATGATTTACCCTCTTTTAAGAGTTTGATAATCCTCTCCTTTGTTTCAATTGACATCTCTCGTGTTGGAGCCATGATTCATGTCAGTCCACTTGGTGCAACAGCTCTCCAAGGTGTGATCACTCCTTTTTAGATGCAGACTAATGAGCAGATCTGATTTGATGCAGGTGTTAGTTTTCGGGATGAAAATTTACAGGGTGATTCCATAATTTATTCCTCAGAATTGAGTGAGTCCATATTTTTTTCCCTCTGCTTGGTCTAAAAAAGTAACCATTACTGACTGCCACAATTATTTTTCCTGATTTCTTATAGTGTTTCTTAAAGCCAGAAAGTTACCATTTGAAATGACTTTAGTTTTGTGTCATGTCTGTGATCTGCTTTTTTCTACAAAATTAAACAACTGAATGAACATCCTCCGAGGCCGGTGATTCCATAATTATTGCCAGGGGTTGTATACATCAAACATATAATTGTTCATAAATAAACAGATTTAAAAAGGGAGATGAGTGATAAAAGAACAGAGCTTTTGTAGCCTGAAGGCTGAGGAAGAACTGGTTATGTTATGCAAACAGGGAAATACTTTGTCTTCTTGGACTTCAGCATCAGAGTGTCACAAGTATTGGGACACTGAAATAATATTGTGCAGAAGGCTGTTTTATCCAAAGAACCACATAAAGTTGACTTTATTTCAATTTAACAAATTAATATTTGTTCTCTAAACAGTATGACATTTAGCTCAAAATATTTCCACATTAATCTCAATATCTGAGTATATTTTGCAACAGAGGCCCTAATACCTCAGTTCTGAATAGCAACTGTCATTTTATAGATTGAATTTTGTACTCAACAAAAATATAAACACGACACTTTTGGCTTTGCTCCCATTTTGTATGAGATGAACTCAAAGATCTAAAACTTTTTCCACATACACAATATCACCATTTCCCTCAAATATTGTTCACAAACCAGTCTAAATCTGTGATAGTGAGCACTTCTTTGCTGAGATAATCCATCCCACCTCACAGGTGTGCCATACCAAGATGCTGATTAGACACCATGATTAGTGCACAGGTGTGCCTTAGACTGTCCACAATAAAAGGCCACTCTGAAAGGTGCAGTTTTGTTTTATTAGGGGTGGGGGAGATACCAGTCAGTATCTGGTGTGACCACCATTTGCCTCATGCAGTGCAACACATCTCCTTCGCATAGAGTTGATCAGGTTGTCAATTGTGGCCTGTGGAATGTTGGTCCACTCCTCTTCAATGGCTGTGCGAAGTTGCTAGATATTGGCAGGAACTGGTACACGCTGTCGTATACGCCGGTCCAGAGCATCCCAAACATGCTCAATGGGTGACATGTCCGGTGAGTATGCCGGCCATGCAAGAACTGGGACATTTTCAGCTTCCAAGAATTGTGTACAGATCCTTGCAACATGGGGCCGTGCATTATCCTGCTGCAACATGAGGTGATGGTCTTGGATGTGGCACAACAATGGGCCTCAGGATCTCGTCACGGTATCTCTGTGCATTCAAAATGCCATCAATAAAATGCACCTGTGTTCTTCGTCCATAACAGACGCCTGCCCATACCGTAACCCCACCACCACCATGGGCCACTCGATCCACAACATTGACATCAGAAAACCGCTCACCCACACGACGCCACACACGCTGTCTGCCATCTGCCCTGGACAGTGTGAACCGGGATTCATCCGTGAAGAGAACACCTCTCCAATGTGCCAAACGCCAGCAAATGTGAGCATTTGTCCACTCAAGTCGGTTATGACGACGAACTGGAGTCAGGTTGAGACCCCGATGAGGACGACGAGAATGCAGATGAGCTTCCCTGAGACGGTTTCTGACAGTTTGTGCAGAAATTCTTTGGTTATGCAAACCGATTGTTTCAGCAGCTGTCCGAGTGGCTGGTCTCAGACGATCTTGGAGGTGAACATGCTGGATGTGGTGGTCCTGGGCTGGTGTGGTTACACGTGGTCTGCGGTTGTGAGGCTGGTTGGATGTACTGCCAAATTCTCTGAAATGCCTTTGGAGACGGCTTATGGTAGAGAAATGAACATTCAATACACGAGCAACAGCTCTGGTTGACATTCCTGCTGTCGGCATGCCAATTGCACGCTCCCTCAAATCTTGCGACATCTGTGGCATTGTGCTGTGTGATAAAACTGCACCTTTCAGAGTGGCCTTTTATTGTGGACAGTTTAAGGCACACCTGTGCACTAATTATGGTGTCTAATCAGTATCTTGGTATGGCACACCTGTGAGGTGGGATGGATTATCTCAACAAAGGAGAAGTGCTCACTATCACAGATTTAGACTGGTTTGTGAACAATATTTGAGGGAAATGGTGATATTGTGTATGTGGAAAAAGTTTTAGATCTTTGAGTTCGTCTCATACAAAATGGGAGCAAAACCAAAAGTGTTGCGTTTATATTTTTGTTGAGTGTATTATTTGCCTGAGATAAAATCAGTAATGCCATTATCAGAAACAAGTCAGGTGGGTTTAGTTCATTGTCATATTTTGGCCTTTCAGTTTCGACAACTACTCTGCCAATGTCATGGTGGATGGGAAGCCAGTAAACCTGGGTCTTTGGGATACTGCAGGACAAGAAGACTATGACAGACTCCGCCCACTTTCCTATCCACAAACGGTAACTTAATGCACTGTACATTCTTACACTTATGTCAAATCAATTTTATTTATATAGCGCCAAATCACAACAAACATTTGCCCCAAGGCGCTTTATATTGTAAGCCAAAAGCCATACAATAATTACAGAAAAACCCCAACGGTCAAAACGACCCCCTGTGACCAAGCACTTGGTGACAGTGGGAAGGAAAAACTCCCTTTTAACAGGAAGAAACCTTCAGCAGAACCAGGCTCAGGGAGGGGCAGTCTTCTGCTGGGACTGGTTGGGGCTGAGGGGAGAGAATCAGGAAAAAGACATCCTGTGGAAGAGAACAGAGATCAGTCACTAATGATTAAATGCAGAGTGGTGCATACAGAGCAAAAAGAAAGAAACACTCAGTGCATCATGGGAACCCCCCAGCAGTCTAAGTCTATAGCAGCATAACTACATGATGGTTCAGGGTCACCTGATCCAGCCCTAACTATAAGCTTTAGCAAAAAGGAAAGTTTTAAGCCTAATCTTAAAAGTAGAGAGGGTGTCTGTCTCCCTGATCCGAATTGGGAGCTGGTTCCACAGGAGAGGAGCCTGAAAGCTGAAGGCTCTGCCTCCCATTCTACTCTTAAAAACCCTAGGAACTACAAGTAAGCCTGCAATCTGAGAGCGAAGCGCTCTATTGGGGTGATATGGTACTATGAGGTCCCTAAGATAAGATGGGACCTGATTATTCAAAACCTTATAAGTAAGAAGAAGAATTTTAAATTCTATTCTAGAATTAACAGGAAGCCAATGAAGAGAGGCCAATATGGGTGAAATATGCTCTCTCCTTCTAGTCCAGTAGTCTAGTCTAGTTCAGTACTCTAGCTGCAGCATTTTGAATTAACTGAAGTCTTTTCAGGGAACTTTTAGGACAACCTGATAATAATGAATTACAGTAGTCCAGCCTAGAGGAAATAAATGCATGAATTAGTTTTTCAGCATCACTCTGAGACAAGACCTTTCTAATTTTAGAGATATTGCGCAAATGCAAAAAAGCAGTCCTACATATTTGCTTAATATGCGCATTGAAGGACATATCCTGATCAAAAATGACTCCAAGATTTCTCACAGTATTACTAGAGGTCAGGGAAATGCCATCCAGAGTAAGGATCTGGTTAGACACCATGTTTCTAAGATTTGTGGGGCCAAATACAATAACTTCAGTTTTATCTGAATTTAAAAGCAGAAAATTAGAGGTCATCCATGTCTTTATGTCTGTAAGATATTCCTGCAGTTTAACTAATTGGTGTGTCCTCTGGCTTCATGGATAGATAAAGCTGGGTATCATCTGCGTAACAATGAAAATTTAAGCAATGCTTTCTAATAATACTGCCTAAGGGAAGCATGTATAAAGTGAATAAAATTGGTCCTAGCACAGAACCTTGTGGAACTCCATAATTAACTTTAGTCTGTGAAGAAGACTCCCCATTTACATGAACAAATTGTAATCTATTAGATAAATATGATTCAAATCACCGCAGCGCAGTGCCTTTAATACCTATGGCATGCTCTAATCTCTGTAATAAAATTTTATGGTCAACAGTATCAAAAGCAGCACTAAGGTCTAACAGGACAAGCACAGAGATGAGTCCACTGTCTGAGGCCATAAGATCATTTGTAACCTTCACTAATGCTGTTTCTGTACTATGATGAATTCTAAAACCAGACTGAAACTCTTCAAATAGACCATTCCTCTGCAGATGATCAGTTAGCTGTTTTACAACTACCCTTTCAAGAATTTTTGAGAGAAGAGGAAGGTTGGAGATTGGCCTATAATTAACTAAGATAGCTGGGTCAAGTGATGGCTTTTTAAGTAATGGTTTAATTACTGCCACCTTAAAAGCCTGTGGTACATAGCCAACTAATAAAGATAGATTGATCATATTTAAGATCGAAGCATTAATTAATGGTAGGGCTTCCTTGAGCAGCCTGGTAGGAATGGGGTCTAATAGACATGTTGATGGTTTGGAGGAAGTAACTAATGAAAATAACTCAGACAGAACAATCGGAGAGAAAGAGTCTAACCAAATACCAGCATTACTGAAAGCAGCCAAAGATAACGATATGTCTTTGGGATGGTTATGAGTAATTTTTCTCTAATAGTTAAAATTTTATTTGCAAAGAAAGTCATGAAGTCATTACTAGTTAAAGGAATACTCGGCTCAATAGAGCTCTGACTCTTTGTCAGCCTGGCTACAGTGCTGAAAAGAAACCTGGGGTTGTTCTTATTTTCTTCAATTAGTGATGATTAGTAAGATGTCCTAGCTTTACGGAGGGCTTTTTTTTATAGAGCAACAGACTCTTTTTCCAGGCTAAGTGAAGATCTTCTAAATTAGTGAGACGCCATTTCCTCTCCAACTTATAGGTTATCTGGGTTATACCATGGAGTCAGGCACTTCTGATTTAAGGCTGTCTTTTTCAGAGGAGCTACAGCATCCAAAGTTGTGCTTAATGAGGATGTAAAACTATTGACGAGATAATCTATCTCACCCACAGAGTTTAGGTAGTTACTCTGCACTGTGTTGGTATATGGCATTGGAGAACATAACAAAGAAGGAATCATATCCTTAAACCTAGTTACAGCGCTTTCCGAAAGACTTCTACTGTAATGAAACTTATTCCCCACTGCTGGGTAGTCCATTAAAGTAAATGTAAATGTTATTAAGAAGTGATCAGACAGAAGGGGGTTTTCAGGGAATACTGTTAAGTCTTCAATTTCCATACCATAAGTCAGAACAAGATCTAAAGTATGGTTAAAGTGGTGGGTGGACTCATTTACATTTTGAGTGAAGCCAATTGAGTCTAATAATAGATTAAATGCAGTGTTGAGGCTGTCATTCTCAGCATCTATGTGGATGTTAAAATCGCCTACTATAATTATCTTATCTGAGCTAAGCACTAAGTCAGACAAAAGGTCTGAAAATTCACAGAGAAACTCACAGTAACGACCAGATGGACTATAGATAACAACAAATAAAACTGGTTTTTGGGACTTCCAATTTGGATGGACAAGACTAAGAGTCAAGCTTTCAAATGAATTAAAGCTCTGTCTGGGTTTTTGATTAATAAGCTGGAGTGGAATAATGCTGCCAATCCTCCCCCTCGGCCCATGCTACGAGCATTCTGACAGTGTGATTCGGGGGTGTTGACTCATTTAAACTAACATATTCATCCTGCTGTAACCAGGTTTCTGTAAGGCAAAATAAATCAATATGTTGATCAATTATTATATCATTTACTAACAGGGACTTAGAAGAGAGAGACCTAATGTTTAATAAACCACATTTAACTGTTTTAGTCTGTGGTGCAATTGAAGGTGCTATATTATTTTTTCTTTTTGAATTTTTATGCTTAAATAGATTTTTACTGGTTGTTGGTGGTCTGGGAGCAGGCACCGTCTCTATGGGGATGGGGTATTGGGGGGATGGCAAGGGGAGAGAAGCTGCAGAGAGGCGTGTAAGACTACAATTCTGCTTCCTGGTCCCAACCCTGGATAGTCACGGTTTGGAGGGTTTAATAAAATTGGCCAGATTTCTCTGGCCAATGTGTCATGTTATGTGTCATTCTCTTTGATGTGTGATTTGTCCCATAAAGGATCTTTTCAAGTGTGGAAACTATAAGACCTGATAAGCTGACAGGAGAAGAAAAACAAAATCACACCTTTGTGCAGTATAAATATGGGAGTGTTCTGTGCTGTTGCCACAAGGAAGTGATTGTTTCTGCCTCTGATTATATTGTTTTTTCTTTCTTTCTTTCTACCAGGATGTGTTTCTCATCTGTTTTTCTCTTGTGAGTCCTGCCTCCTTTGAAAATGTCCGTGCCAAGGTGAGTTGGTGTAGCACCGACACAGTGAAGAATAAAGATTGACACTGAGACGTCAGTGTGCATCAGTTTTTCTAAAGGCCTCACGTCCAACTGTTATTGGTTCTCAGTGGATATAAATACAAATAAGTGTGTTGGTTTTTACCTTTTGTTTAGTCTTTACGGATAACATTTTGTTGTGCAGCACCAGAAGAGGGGAAGTGAACAGAATAGAGAAGAAAAACAGAAAACTGAAGATTAAAAGGAAGATCAGGATTCAGAAGTTAGCTTACAGTCTTGAAAAATATTACGCAGTGCTAAAATAACCACAGCCGTATGCACATAAAAAAAGGAAACAGAATGTGATCTTTTGACCTCTTAATATAGGTCAAGGTTAGCCATAAGCAACAAGGTAAGTTTTAAAATACAGTTAGTCATTTTATTCAGTCAGTTAAGGGAAGAGGAACTCAACTGTTTTATTTGTTATTAATGTGAATTTTAGTTCACATGTTTAGCCTATCTTCTAGGCCATTGTTTTTCTAGTCCTAATTTTGGTGCTAGATTTGTTGTTGTGTGTACATATCTATAGGTATACAGTTGCTATTTACATTAATTATTAAGTTCTTGTGGTCTTCTTTATAATTTGCACTAGTTTAATTGGTATCCCAGTGCAAACTATCTATATTATAATAGCCAAGTGGCCCCTGTGTGTGTATGGCTTCAACTGCAGAGAAACTAGGGAGAGCTGACATTTGTTGTTTAGTATGCTTATGTATTTTGGGTCAAGGATGAATGCTGCAAAATGGACTAATATTTTTGGAGAAATTAGTGATATTAGCTAACAGCAGTGAACAGAGGATGTTGTATTGCAATGAACAATGGGAGATCGCGTTTTGGGGTTTAAACTGTTGCTATTGTGGTTCATGTTAGTTTAACAGTGTTGTTAGTGTTACTGATTTGTGTTTTTGTAGTTCATTTGGTTTAGTCAGTTTAGTTAAGTGTCATGTTGCCATTACCATGAGTGAGAAGTGTAGTGCATTTGATGACTGCCACCATCTCTGTTTGTGCTTGTGCAAAAATAAAAGCACCTGTTTGCTGCAGAATGGAGAAAAGACAAAAAGCTCTGTGTGCCTGCATGCATGTGTTTAACTTCAATCACAGACAAACTGTGGAGAGTTTGACATTTGCAGTTTGCATGTGTGCAAAACCTCCATTTGTATACTGATTTCCGTCAAAATTTGTTTCCATGTTCAGTTTATATTGTCGTATAAAACCGTGAACTTAAAAAATATATATCTTTTTTATGGCTTTATTTTGACATGAAATGCATTCCTCTCAAAACGTGCGTCCCTGTGAGTAAATCAGACTTACCCCTTCTCTTCTTCTACGGCATTTAATGGCAGCCGCCACCATTATTGTTGCACTGCTGCCACCTGCTGCATCAGTCCATTATACCAGTACTCATTCCTCTCGATAAGTCCAGTGCCTTTCAAGTATTTAATACGCCAACACTTCCCCCTATCACTTGACCTTATGGCTAAAATACTTACTACAGAAACTTCTTCAGGCCTTACAATTTTTTCTTTAAGTTTTAATCTTTAATAATGACTAGATATATTTTGTAAAAAATAATATTATGAGGTAAAATTAAAGCACTGTGCTAAATACTGTACAGGTATATTTATTGGTTATGATTTTTATTATTTATATTATAACTGGTGGTATTTGAAAGTACTGCATTCTAGTGATGGCATTTCACAACACTTTATTTAAAATTCAATTGAGTCTGGTGGTCGAATTTGGCATTAATATGTGGCCTTGATCTGGGGATGGTCTTTTTTTTTAACTATTGCATCAGTTTTAAATTACTTAAAAGTGGCAAAAGACTTTTCATTGATAATACTTATGTCTTTAAGTGTATTATTTACTAAAAGCCAAAGTGGTGTAATTATTGATTTGTTTTATAACACACACTTCGAATTTGATAAATGTAGAATTAAAACAATGAAAGCAAAATTACAGTCAGTCCTTTTGTGCAAACTTACAAACAATACATAAAAGATAGTGGGAAAAAAATTAATGAAATCAAGACTTGAGCCATATTTTGTTCCAGAAATAGTCAAATACCACTGTGTTTTAAACCAAGAAAAACTGACCAAAGTGCTCTCAGAATGCACCAAATTGCACAATTGTTTCAAAATTTCTAGGTTGGCATGCCCCCGGACCCCCCGCTTGGCCGTCCACTCACAGAAAATGTTGTCAAAATTTTCAGTTGCTTGCACCCATGTGTTTGGTATGCTTATGGTTTGGTATGCTTTGGGTCAAGGATGAATGCCACCAAAACCACCAAAGAGATTAGAGCATGCCATAGGTATTAAAGGCACTGCGCTGCGGTGGTTTGAATCATATTTATCTAATAGATTACAATTTGTTCATGTAAATGGGGAATCTTCTTCACAGACTAAGGTTAATTATGGAGTTCCACAAGGTTCTGTGCTAGGACCAATTTTATTCACTTTATACATGCTTCCCTTAGGCAGTATTATTAGACGGCATTGCTTAAATTTTCATTGTTACGCAGATGATACCCAGCTTTATCTATCCATGAAGCCAGAGGACACACACCAATTAGCTAAACTGCAGGATTGTCTTACAGACATAAAGACATGGATGACCTCTAATTTCCTGCTTTTAAACTCAGATAAAACTGAAGTTATTGTACTTGGCCCCACAAATCTTAGAAACATGGTGTCTAACCAGATCCTTACTCTGGATGGCATTACCCTGACCTCTAGTAATACTGTGAGAAATCTTGGAGTCATTTTTGATCAGGATATATCATTCAAAGCGCATATTAAACAAATATGTAGGACTGCTTTTTTGCATTTACGCAATATCTCTAAAATTAGAACGGTCTTGTCTCAGAGTGATGCTGAAAAACTAATTCATGCATTTATTTCCTCTAGGCTGGACTATTGTAATTCATTATTATCAGGTTGTCCTAAAAGTTCCCTAAAAAGCCTTCAGTTAATTCAAAATGCTGCAGCTAGAGTACTGACGGGGACTAGAAGGAGAGAGCATATCTCACCCATATTGGCCTCTCTTCATTGGCTTCCTGTTAATTCTAGACTAGAATTTAAAATTCTTCTTCTTACTTATAAGGTTTTGAATAATCAGGTCCCATCTTATCTTAGGGACTTCATAGTACCATATCACCCCAATAGGGCGCTTCGCTCTCAGACTGCAGGCTTACTTGTAGTTCCTAGGGTTTGTAAGAGTAGAATGGGAGGCAGAGCCTTCAGCTTTCAGGCTCCTCTCCTGTGGAACCAGCTCCCAATTCGGATCAGGGAGACAGACACCCTCTCTACTTTTAAGATTAGGCTTAAAACTTTCCTTTTTGCTAAAGCTTATAGTTAGGGCTGGATCAGGTGACCCTGAACCATCCCTTAGTTATGCTGCTATAGACGTAGACTGCTGGGGGGTTCCCATGATGCACTGTTTCTTTCTCTTTTTGCTCTGTATGCACCACTCTGCATTTAATCATTAGTGATTGATCTCTGCTCCCCTCCACAGCATGTCTTTTTCTTGGTTCTCTCCCTCAGCCCCAACCAGTCCCAGCAGAAGACTGCCCCTCCCTGAGCCTGGTTCTGCTGGAGGTTTCTTCCTGTTAAAAGGGAGTTTTTCCTTCCCACTGTCGCCAAGTGCTTGCTCACAGGGGGTCGTTTTGACCGTTGGGGTTTTTACGTAATTATTGTATGGCCTTGCCTTACAATATAAAGCGCCTTGGGGCAACTGTTTGTTGTGATTTGGCGCTATATAAATAAAATTGATGATGATGAAAACGGAACATTGACAGGAATAATATTTTTGGAGGAACTACGGATATTAACTAACAACACTGAACAATGGACATTGATAATTACAAACTGGACTCATGCCATTCCAGCAGGGGACGCTAAATCATCTATATATTAAAAGCGTGTGTGCATGATTTTATTTAGCAAGTTCATTGTTAACTAGGACTGCAAGCAGTTATATATGGGCCCTCGTGTCCGCGCCACCGCCTCCTTGGGCCAGAGCGATTTCTGTTCAGGGGCCAACCCTGATCACAGATGTGAAGTTTCAAGTCAATCAGAGAAAGCATGAAGAGTTATCATGACTTGATGTTGCATGGCGAAGGGTCAAAATAGCGGCGCCATAGCACCCACACCCTTTGACATAGAAAAAAGCTTTTGAAAACTTTTGATCAGTATACTCTGGATGATCTGAAAGAAATTTAAAGTGCATTGGACAAAATCCCTAGGAGTTTGTTCAAATGCAACGTGTGGAAATCATGCCATAATGACACGAAAATTCAAAATGGCCGACTTCCTGTTTGGAGTAGACCAGTGGTGCAAGAGACTTTTTGTACGTCTATGCAAGTCACACGTTTACCTTTTTTCTTCTCCCTACTCAAAAAAAAAAAAAAAAAAAAAAAACGTCTATGGGGAGGGGTTTTTGAAAGTTACAAGGGGGCGCTATAGAAGCATTTTGTCCCACCCATGGGCAGCGTCCCTATCAGATCTAAGAGGTTGTTCTTCTTGACCTGTGTATCAATTTTCATGATCAATCAATCAATCAATCAATCAATTTTTTTATATAGCGCCAAATCACAACAAACAGTTGCCCCAAGGCGCTTTATATTGTAAGGCAAGGCCATACAATAATTATGTAAAACCCCAACGGTCAAAACGACCCCCTGTGAGCAAGCACTTGGCTACAGTGGGAAGGAAAAACTCCCTTTTAACAGGAAGAAACCTCCAGCAGAACCAGGCTCAGGGAGGGGCAGTCTTCTGCTGGGACTGGTTGGGGCTGAGGGAGAGAACCAGGAAAAAGACATGCTGTGGAGGGGAGCAGAGATCGATCACTAATGATTAAATGCAGAGTGGTGCATACAGAGCAAAAAGAGAAAGAAACAGTGCATCATGGGCACCCCCCAGCAGTCTACGTCTATAGCAGCATAACTAAGGGATGGTTCAGGGTCACCTGATCCAGCCCTAACTATAAGCTTTAGCAAAAAGGAAAGTTTTAAGCCTAATCTTAAAAATGATGATATGACATAATTAAAGCCTTCAAAAGGAAGAACGTAATTTCATGGCGAAGGGTCAATATTCGACATGCCGCCACACAGACAGAATTCTTTGCCAAGAATGGCAAAGAATTCCACCTACAAAGCTTCAACAGTTAGTGTCCTCAGTTCCCATACGCTTATTGAGTGTTGTTAGAAGGAAAGGTGATGTAACACAGTGGTAAACATACCACTGTCCCAGCGTTTTTGAAACGTGTTGCAGGCATCCATTTCAAAATGAGCAAATATTTGCACAAAAACAATAAAGTCTGTCAGTTTGAACATTAAATATCTTGTCTTTGTGGTGTATTCAATTGAATATAGGTTGAAGAGGATTTGCAAATCATTGTATTCTGTTTTTATTTACATTTTACACAATGCCCCAACTTCATTGGAATTGGGGTTGTATCTGTGTTCAATCAAGCCCTCTGTTTTGTCATGTGATAATTTCACAAGGACCACAATGGAAATAATCATTTATGCTTTATTGTGTTATCTGTGTATCATTGATATATTCACCTCTGTATGTTTATATTGATGTTGCAGAATAAACTCAGTCGATCAATCCATCAATCATAAGCAATATTTTATTTACCTTTTAACGGCGTTTGCAGGAGGGCGTGCATGTGTGCAAACATGAGCTTTTGAAAAGACCGGAAGTTACATTTGACCGCATGTGATGTACGTGCACGCTGATGTCCACGAGATGTCTTGTAAGCAAAGATGTTATATATGAGAACTAGAGGCCGCACTTGCACTGAGCCGTGTCCCGGCAAGGAGGCATGATCGCCATTTTAATTCCGGGCAAGTTAGTGATTTGTGTGCATAGAAGTTCAATTGGTCTCATCAAGAAACACGTGGAATATGCCAGAAAGCTGCACATGTTGGCAAAGCCACAAACGGAGGAACAAGGGAGACAATATTTCCTTCCATAAGTAAGTGGTTTTGGTTATTCTTGTCACTTTGTCCTTGATATTTGGATGATAAACAGCTGTATGTCTCCTTCCATACCTGTGTCGCCCGATGACACGGACCATTAACTCTTCACTTAGGTCTAGCTGATATTTTCCACTGCTAGACCAATGTCTAGTTAAAATACTTGTCGTTAGTGATTAAAATTGTTCGACAAGATGAGGGATTTTTTTAAATTTGCACCTTAAAATAATGAGATTAAAATGACCCGCGCTGTGCCGCTCACAGTCACACCCACACATAGAGATGTGTACCCACACCACTGACTTCATGATTGAAACTCGGTCAATAAAGAATAATTGTGTTATATATATATAGTGATGGTTTTAGGAGCCGCGCTGCGTTGAACACAGCAGCAGCTGCAACAGGACACCTCAACTCAGCAGCTTGAACAGTGCTGATCTGTGTAACTTTCAACACTAATATTTGGGAATGTGTTTCTGTGTCAGAGTGTTTAATACTTTCCTGACATAATTTAATGTAAATTAATTTTACTGGCTCGATATCCAGGTCAAAATCGCATTTTAACATGTATTTTGCGAGCATTTTTCTGAGTGTGTTCAGTCGCGAATCCCCATTGAAAATGCATTAACATCTGGTAACTTCATCAATATTTTTGCCCGGTTAGGAGAGGTCATGTCGCTGTCCATGAAGGGACGTTTTCGTTTAGTGTGCAACATTGGGAGTGCGCCCTCTAGTACTATATATAACATTTTTGCTTGTAAGTCACTCCAGAGGTGCTATCGGGTTACAAAAAACCCCCACAGCATTTTCAGTTTTACAAGTGTTTATGTCTTGCTTGCTTTTACATAATATATGAGAAGCATGTTAGATTTACACAGAAACACAGCTGTTTCGGCGCAGATTCCGCTATGTTGGATTAGCAGCCAGAGAGACGAAAGACCAGCCAGTGGCGTCACGGTGACTCTCTGCTGTGACTGGCTGTCACCATGTCCTTCCCAGAAAAGCGTATTTGCGTGATTCATGCCATCGGCTGTATGAGTATACAGATAGGAAACAATGTGACCTTTTGGCCTCTTAAAATAGGTCAAGGTTAGCCATCTTTGAACTTGTCCCAAGAATGTTCCCTGTTAATTTGAAGACCCTGACAGTAACAGGACTAGACTTATGCTGAGCACAGACAGACAGATACACGGATGGACGCAATGTCTCTGCAATACCCGATGGCCATATTTTGGCTTCGGGTAAAAAGGGAATAGTTTGACATCAGGATGGGAATTAAGAATCAGCTCCAAATTTTTCAAGCCGTTGGAATTGAATGGCTCAGACGTTATCCATTTCGCTTCTCAGTGAAGGCATGTTTTTCTGACAGCTCTACGTTGCACAAATGCATGCATGCTGAAAACCTGTGTAAGCCGACAGTTTTCCACATAGAAAATTAATCAAGAATTGATAAACCCATCTACCTTTACTGCATGGTGTGCACAGCTTATTATTAATTTTTTTCATTTCTATTTTTTATAATAAGCTGCTGCACTGTCTTGGTATATTATGATTTTACAGTTATTACTGTAAAGAGTCAACAATTATCTGCTCTGATATTCAGCATTTTTAAGGGTAGGTATGTCATTTTTAAAGCTGATTCGCCAGTAAGACAATTTAATTTTAAAATGCAGTACTTTGGTTCTGATACAGCTGGAGTCATGACATTCTGGTCGTTAGGAATGTCTCACCCACAGCACTACCTGATTTGTTAGATGTCACGAGATCAGCCTAACGACATTGTAGCTACTGTTCCACAAATTGTCATAGAGGAATATAGCAGAATGCAGACTTAAGCTGTGTGAAACAAAGTTTTGTGTTACTCTAAATTTTCACACGTAACACTTTTATTTACTGCAGGCAAATATGTTTCAGATATCTGTTATCATCATATCAGTCAACCTATTATTATTATTATTATCTAAATTCAAAATTAAAGGTACTTTTTTTTTTTTTAGTGAGACATTTTACTGAAAGCTGTTTTCTTTATTTTTATGGCTACAATGTAAATTGTATTTTAATTTTTAAGCTATCAGTATCGACCCCTCAAAAAAAGTCTTATCACTCTGGCTCTTCTGCCAGGGGCAAAAGTAAGATGGAACACAGATATTTAGTCCTTTGCAGCAAGAACGCACCTCTGAAGAGAGCAACTTTTCACCCCTGTTTAGAATCGGAGAGGAAAGAAAAGAGGAACTTCCAGCAACAAGATCTGCTTTGTGTCTGTCTCTGGTTACTTTTGCATTTTTAAAGAGCTGGATTCACGACACCAAACGGAGATGCGTTTTGGAGTGCACGAATGGTGTGTTATTCTGACTTCTGCATTAGCACCTGCACACAAATGCGCATCCTGTGCAGAATCAGGGTGAGGAAGGCAAAAAAAAAAACTTTGTGATGCCGCTGATCTTCTGCTTGTGCTCGTCAGAATCAGCGGGAGGCCCGACAGAATCACCGCAAAGCTGCCGCTGGTACACGAGCCCTTTCAGTTTTCAAATGAATTTCTCCCCGTCTTGGTTCTAGACCAGTTTCATTGAAGAGGCCTGGTTGGGGTCAGGGTTTGTCAGAGGGACACATTCAACCCAGGGCAAAAATGCAAAGATTTGAAATCTTATTTGATTTATTTTTATTTTCCTAAAACTAGTGATTAACCGTCGTAACGAAAGTGAATGGTTCAAAATATCAGATTTGAGATACTAAAAAAAAAAAAAAATTATAGACTGTACTGACTTGAGAAAATAATCAGCAGAAGAATTGATAATAAAAATAACTGTTAGATGCAGCCTTGGTTCTGTTTCTCAGTCCAAAATTATATAAATATGTCGGCTGCCCTACTATTACGATAACTGTATTCTGCAGTTTTGATGATTTCTTGCAAACTGATAAACAAATGAGTCAAGACCCAATGCCTTTGCCCTCCTAGACTCAATGCTCTGCTTAATACCTTATCGTTCATGGTAGATCTGAGGCATATTTTCACAAGTTTTAACTAAAGAAAATCACACAAAAAAATCACAACTGCTATTTTACAGAGTCTGTTCAAAAAACACTTCTTTATATGGCTCAATGTACCAGCTCTACTGTATTGGAGGGTCTCTGCATCCCAGTCTGTATTTTCCTGTCTATTTTAGAGAAATTTTCTCCAAAATAAATGTAAATTTGACGAATACATGAAAATAATCAACAGAATGTGCCGTCCATGACATGTTGAAGTAGATTTTAGTGCACTGGACAAACATTATCATTTATAGTAGGCTAGAGTAGCCTACAATGTCTTTAACATCTGTGACATGCTGCGTGCACACAGAGTGCGAGCCAAAAATTTTTTTTTGAGTGGCACAGTTCCTGGAAGAATCTAATCTTACTTTCATCCAAGTCTACTGCACACTCTGACTCGTGCAACAATGTACAAAAAGACAAAAGAAACTTTTGCTGCCATGTGTCCGTGTTTGTGTTATCAGCTTAACCATTGTAAAACAAAATAGCATTTTGTTTGTGTGATTAACATTTTTCTTTAAGTGGAGACTGTCACATTCTCTTACTGCAGCGCTCTCTGTCTCATCACTCCCTCTGACTGAAACATTCTCTCTGCTGCAGCCAGGCAAAACAAAACAAAAAAAATCTAGGTAAACTCCTGTGGCAAAGCAAAGCATGGTTCTTTGCAGTGATGAGACTGCTGGAAACAGAACCTAACTCCAGTGGACCTTACATGCCATTCAGTCCATGTCCCTGGGATGCTACACATCTGTGAAATCTGTCATTTTTATATTCGTTGCATTTTTTTGTATAGGGGCAGCTTTAAATTGACCCCTTGGATGGAACAACTGCAAGGGGTTGTCAGGATATTTGTTGTTGCTGGTCAAAGAATTAAGGCAAGGCTGAAAGGTCGGGCTTAGAATAGAGTGGTTCAGACAACAGTGCAGTGGGGGGGTTAAGACATGGGTAGTGCAGGAGAAGAAATGACAATGCTGAAATGGATATGTATAGTTACAAAGCAAGTCTGGGAATGTAGTTCGAGGTGATTTAGATGCAGTGAAAAGAGATGATAAATGTTGACGAAAGAGTGAGACTAGAAGTACAAGAGAAAGCTGAAATGGAGGTGCATGGAGTGAAGGAAAAGGTGCCGAGTGGGGAGGAGGAGTGAGACTGGAGTACATGGAGAAAGTCTGTCAGAACCATCAACCCACTGTGGCTGTGGAATAATAAGAGAAAGAAGATGATAAAGTACATGTTTATGTAAATGTGTTTTTATGTGCATGTCTGAGTGCAGTGGTACCCTGAAGTGAGGCATCATTGTCAACATACACCCATCATCCTGGTGGGCACCAAGCTGGATCTGAGAGATGACAAGGAGACCATAGAGAAGCTGAAAGAGAAGAAACTTGCTCCTATTACTTATCCCCAAGGCCTGGCCATGGCCAAAGAGATTGGTACAAACATTTTCTCTATTAACAAAGTAGATGTAAAGTTTAGAGCTGATTATTGATTATTTTCATAATTTCGGGCCTCATTTATAACTGTAGCGGACACACAAAGTGGGATCTACAAGAGGTGCATCACAATTGAAATGCATGTGATGTGATTTATCAAAAATGGACTACCCTGGAAAATGTGTATATGTACGCAAACTTCGACTTGTGCATGCAAACATTTTGTAAATGAATAAGTGAATTCAGATAGCCATTTCACTCGAAGGCACAGAAAATGTTTGTGCACACTACAGCATTGGTGGAATTTCTTATTTATCAATGCACTATTCCGGTGTCGCAGACTGAACGGTCCCCCCTAAAAATTGGTCCACCCTGCCTTCACTGCGTATGCGTCATTAGCCGCAGTTCAGGGATTATCACCTCGTTTCTGCTTAAAACTGCACTCCAGTCATCATCTATCTCAGCAACAGATATCTGAAGCTTTTGTACAACAGTCATTTCCACATAAATTCAGCATTATTTCATAATAAAGGACGGAGGAAGCGATCAGAGCGCCGCGGCTATA
Organism: Thalassophryne amazonica; assembly: GCF_902500255.1. Classification (NCBI taxonomy): domain Eukaryota; kingdom Metazoa; phylum Chordata; class Actinopteri; order Batrachoidiformes; family Batrachoididae; genus Thalassophryne; species Thalassophryne amazonica. Next base: position 65,591,105 of record NC_047118.1, on the reverse strand, counting down.
GGAGCTGCTAGCTGATGCGTTCGCTGTGCATCTGTCATTTCAAAGTGTCACAGGGTATTGACTCATTTCTGCTTAAAACTGACTTTAGAATGATTTAAGAGGTTTTACCTTGTCATCTGATGGTTAATAATCCCATTAATCCATTTGATCGCTTTGGGTGAAGAGACTCTTAGACAAGCGGCTGTGCTCTGAAATGATGCGTGCGCAGTGGATGCAGGGTGGGCCAATTTTTAGGGGCGGACCATTCAGTCTGCGACACCGGGCCAAGTCACTTTGTTTTCAGAAATGATAAAAATATCCTTGTTGTTGTAAATGTCTCAAAATCTTTATGTTGTCCTCAACCTGTAGACGCAAACCTTTTCGAAAAGCAAACAGATGTGTTGTCTGCCGCTAGGTTCTGTCAAGTACCTGGAGTGCTCGGCCTTGACTCAGCGTGGCCTTAAAACTGTGTTTGATGAGGCCATCCGGGCCGTACTCTGTCCTCCACCCATCAAGAAGAAGGGGAAAAAGTGCGCTCTCCTCTAAGACTTCCACTGGAATGGTTATATGGGAACAGAGCCTCTAGTGGTGACAATGGGTAAAGTCACGGGAATAACACCAATACATGCATAAAATTGATGTACTTGAGATTGTCTCCTTCCACGGGTGTAGGTGCAGCAGCTTCACTCAATTGTTCCATGAAAAATTTGATATAAGGTCAGACTTGGGTGATAGAGTCTGATGTTGTACTTGGCTTATACTGTATAGATGAGACTATGAAAAGTTACACCTTCTGAGGCCTTCAATACACTGTGGAATGTTTGCAGTTTCTTCGTCCGCGAGGTGTCCATCTTTGTTTACAGTCTTTGTTTTTAAGTAGAAGACATCTTTTTGCCAAATACTTTGTGCAAGTATCATGCCGTGTCGTAGCCTGGAAAACAAAAGACCCCTGGTTCTCATGTTGAACCTTTGTACCTTCACAGTACAGCTACAAATCTGCTGTTTATGCTCGCTCCAGTGCGTTACAGTTTAGTCTGTTCATTTACACTCTGTGATGTGAAGTAAATAATAGCATCATTAATTAAGTAGTTGACGTAAACATGTGTTTACTTCTTTTTGCCTGAAATCACTTTATTGTAATTTTTGTCTAGTGGGGCATGATTTAATGATTCCATGTGATAACGAGTGACACCTGAAGTGTAATTCAGTGACAGATCGTGACAGTGCTATTAATGCCAGACCAATCAAAACAATCCAGTATTCTGTGCGTTTGGCACCCAGTGGACTTGTCGAGTTTATGGTGTTGTTCTTTTCTCTTTAATAAGAAGTGGCTTAACTGTGTAGTTGCCCAAGAGTGCAAAGCAGAAAACTTCCAACTTTACAACCATGTAGGTATTTTGGTGACGGGAAACAAGAGCACATTTGATGCTCTGTGGGCATTTATCAGTGCAAAATGATAGATTTTTTAATAAATATATATATATATAGAATCACTACTGGCTAAGCAGCATCACTAAGAAGAGCATTTACTTTGTAGCATTAATGAAGCTACTGTTGGTTATGGTGTATTATACTGTGTAGTCCTTTTTTTGTTATAATCATGTGATGGTTTTGTATCTTCACTCACTGTATTGTCACACTAACACTATGAATTTTCTTTATTACCTCTACAGTTAACACTACTTTAAACTCCTACAAGCCTTTTTGTCTTTAATGCTGACAGCAGCATATACTGAAAAACTACCATTAGAAATGCTACAAGTAATATTTCACAAATGTATTGGAACTAGTAGATCAGGGTTGAAGTATATGTTGCTCATCCGTATCATATTCAGACATCAAGCTGTGCTTATTTCAAGCCAATGTTGTGACTCTGCAAGTTTATGAATAAAACCAGTTTTTGAAAATGCCAATAAATTCCAATAAATCACACAGAAATCTGCCTCTGTTGGATAATTAAACTCTGCCATTACTTTCAGCAGTGGCAGTATTACTGAGATTTTTTTTTGGTTTGTTTGTTTGTTTTTTTAGCCCATTGCCCCAAAACCCTGTGGAATCAACGAGTTTAGGAACAGGAAGAACCTGGCTGTGAGATCTGTGTTTGTAGATGGGAGGTCCATTGATTTGTAACAGTATTTAATGAATAAAAATTACGTCCTTGGTGGACGTAATAAAATCATTGGCGTTTATTTACTCATCTGTCTGTCTGTTAGCAGGATTACGTCAAAACTACTTCACGGATTTGAGGATATTTGCACCACAGATAGATATTAGACCATGGAAGACTCCATTAAAATTTGGAGGTGATCTGGATCCAGATTTATATAGGCTTTTAAGGATTACGTCAAAACGACTTCACAGATTCTCACCAAATTTGCACCACAGATGGCTATTAGGGCATGGAAGACTCCACTGTATTTTGGAGGTGATCTGGATTCTGGATCAGGATTTCAATTTGACCACTTCATGTTATTGGATTACGTCAAATCTACTTAACGGATTTTCACCACACATTGGTGTTTCTCCTTCGAAGACTATGAAATTTTGGAGGTGATCTGGATCCGGATTCTGGATCAAGATTTCACATTGTAGACTTTAAAGGATTATGTCAAACTACTTCACGGATACGACATCACAATGTAAAACCAAGATCAGGAAGACACTATTTTGTTTCTGCTTGTGAATTAAATATCAGTTTGCAACATCTTGATCAGTCGGACCATTCTGGACCAGTATGCAATTACTGCATTGTGTTGTGGAATCCAGATCCAGGTAAAGTCCAGGTCACAATGTCAATCACATATATTTATTTTGAGTCCTCATCAACCCTTGGCGGACATCAGAAATCTCTGATTGGTATTGGTTGTTTCTTTGTTTACGGTTGGTCAACAACAGTGGGTTCATAAAGTATTTGAACGTTGCCTCATCCTACTGCTTATTCAGTGAATGGTTGCAAGGCAACTTTGCTCAAAGACTGATCAAAGTTGCTAACATACAGCTGACTTTTATACATTTGTGATCAAAATAATAGTGTATTTTAAAAAAGTGAGTAAAACTCAAAATCCTTAAAATAGCTTTTATTTCCATACATGCAAATGCATTAGGAATACTGCACACTCTATTACAAATCAAAATATGAAGAAAAATTGGCCAAATTAGTCATAATGGGCTGTTCAAAAAATAGCCGTGTCTGCATGTTTTCTTTCTGTGAGGCTTATTACACCTCGAGAGGTGGCCCTTACTTAAGGACGACGGCAGCAAATGTACATGCTGGTTGTTGTGCACTTCTCTCTGAAAATCTGAGTAAAATGGACTGTTTCAGACACTGCTCAGAAGAACAGTGCACTTTGATTAAAAAGTGGATTGGAGAGGGGAAAACATAGAAAGAAGTGCAGAAAATGATAGGCTGCTTGGCTAAAATGGTCTCATATGCTTTAAAATGGTGAAAAAATGAAAAACTGCCTTTCAAATGGATTGAAGAATAGATCGGCTCCAGGGTGATCAGACAGGGTCTAAAGTTACCTGAGAGTACTGTTAACAATTAGAAGATGCCTATGTGAAGTCAAGCTATGGGCAAGAAGCCCCCACACAGTCTTGTTGTTTAAAAAAAATTATATTACCTCTAGAGGTTACAATTTGCCAAAGAACACATTGACTGGCCTAAAGAGAAATGGTGCAGTTTGTGGACTGATGAAGGCAAGATTGTTCTTTTTGGATCTAGGAGCTGCAGACGGTTTGTCAGACGACCCCCAAAAACTGAAGTCAAGCCACTACACTGAAAAACGGTGAAGCAAGTATCATGATGAAGTAAATATCAAATTTGATCAACTTTTCTTCATGTTTTGTTTTGGAATAGAATGTGAAGTGTTGCCAATGCATTTGCGTGTATGGAAAAAAAAAAATCTTAAGGATTTTGAGGTTTTTATTTACTCACTTTTTTAAACACTGCTGTTGTTTTGAACACTACTGTATATAAGATTGAGTTCTGGATGTGGCTTCTGGTGTAATTTAACTTTCTTTTTTAATTTAATTTAGCTTTCTTTTGTAATTTATCTTTCTTTGACCTTTTAATAATTTCCTTCAGGATTAATAAAGTTTTTTTTTATTTTATTCTTATTCTCTTATTATTTTTGGCAAAACAAAATGAGACAGTTTCCCCACACTGGAATTTCTCAAACTGGTCTTAGTATATACGTATGGTCTCCCAGTCATGTAGAATGCCAATACAGAATTTGTGGATTGTTCACTCTTTGCAGCATTTTGTAGAACACAAAGCCAAACAGGTTGGACAAAATTTTAACAGTCACCATCGTCTTGGTTAATGGCACATTTGTGATTGATCGAGCATCCTAACCTGAGTGGAATAAATATAAAATTGCCTGTCCCAAATAAATGAGGGTAGAAGGAGGCAGGGCTTTCACCATAAATTTTGCCAAATCTCGCAAACGTGTGGTGTATAGCTAGTACATTCTGAGTACTGATCCCAAGCCAGGATAAATGATTAGGTTTATGTCAGGAAGGGCATCAAGTGTAAAATGTGCCAAATCAAATTTCCATACCAGATCAGTTGAGGCCAAGGTGGAAGATTTTCAGGACTTTGCATGTGGGAGGAAGCTGGAGCACCTGGAGCAAACCCACCCACACAACCACGAGGAGAACATGCAAACTCCACACAGAAAGGCCACAGGTGGAAATCAATCCCATAACCTTCTTGCTGTGAGGTTACAGTGCTAAACACTAGGTCACCGTGCTGCCCTCCTACAGTATATAATGTAGATATATTGAAATGCAAAACCTTTATAATCCAGTTATATGAAAAGTAAATAAGCATTTATAATACAGATCAGTAATTATGTCATGAAAACACCTTTTATAGACCCGGATATGTTTTAAATTTTTATTTATAAAATTTTGTCTGAATCAAGGCCTTTAATTTTATTATTATTATTATTTAATGTGTTATGTCCGTTTAACACTTCACAAATGTAAGTTTGGGTATCTGCAGCCAGACACTTTAAACCACGCCCCTTCTCCATTAAAGGGAATCGGGTGACGTAACAGACGGACCTTCTGCTGTGTCACACTGTTATGAGTCCTCCGGCGAGCAGCAGCACAGAAAAGAAGAATGATGGTTAGGGTCCTCGTGGACTAGAAATAAATTCAATTAACGGTAGATTTGTGAACTTGTTGCATTTTCCCCCCTGACACCGACTGTTCGTCCTCGGCTTGATGGCGGCTCTGTCTTATTTAATGGACCTGTTTTTGGACTACGTCGTTCCGCCTTACGGAGTGTTTTCACAAAAACTGACGAGGACTTTGTTGACATTTTTCGATCTGGCCTGGCGGCTGAGGATCAGATTCCCCTACACCTACCTCGTCGCTTCGATGATGTTTAACGTCAGATTACAGGTAACCCAGCGAGCACTCTCCGAAATTTCAAAATTGAGTTTTGGTTGGAAACTGGGTGATAGCCGGTCGGAACGTCTGCTCACTGTGAATTACGTAAACGCTATGTCTTCTCTCTCTGTCTCTCCATGTGGCGGTAGAATCATATTCTGAATAAAACCACATTTAGATTGTGATGTTGTTATGCTGTTTACGTGTTACAGATCAAAGTATGCAAAGTGTGTTCCGCATTACATCCCTTCTGTCTTTGATGTTGCTAAATGCTTCTATGATGACAGTGTCTCTCCCTACGTAGATGTCTTAATGGGTCTCATTCACCAACCGTATGTACGCACAAATCTGGGAGTCATCGCGAACCAATTGAGAATTTGCTCAAACAATATTATACAAATAATGAATATTTATGAGTTCAATGGTATGAATATTTCAAGAGGTGAAAGATGGAACGTACCATTCAACTCGGCGATAAATATTCCTTCCATTGAATGAATGAAAAAATATTAATTATTTGTTTATATAATGGCTAAAGTAGGTCCTTGTCCTTGTCAAAATGCAAAACTTGCACTGTGCATAATTTCTCCAATCACAGCCACATAAGCCTATAACTTCTGGGTTGTCTGGGTGTCTCGGTGGCTTTTCTCCTTCGTGCACAGTCACTCAGTTTTTGAGAACTCTACTCCATGCAGATTTACCATAGAATGCCATACTGTTTGTGTTTCTTCATAACTAATGTAAATAAAGTCCAAGACATATGCAGTGGCAGATTCATCATCAGAGAGCCTCGACCACAACTACCGCAAAAGACTCCAAGCTGTCATTGATGTTAAGGGAGGCAGCACACGGTATTAATAATAGGGGTATGTAAACATTTGATCAGGGTCATTTGGGTAGTTTCTGTTGTCATTATGATTTAAAAAGAGTAAACACAGTTGTTTGACAATAAAAATCTACAATTTTGCCAGGGTATGTAAACGTTTGAGCACAACTATACATACAAAATCCCAGTAAGTGTGACTCAATAATCAGCGTACTTATTATTTTTCTGATGAGTGTCTGTTTTCACCGCGTCCTCATGTGAAGCATGTTGTTGCTTAACTCCTCCTCGTCTCTTTACAGGTCCATATTGAAATCCACTGAGTCTGCCATGCCAGCAGCTGGAATGACGTCTGGATTCAGCCCCCACAGCACTTTCAAAGCTGACACTGTATAACAATGTGAAAGAACAGGGCAGTAATTCTGTAAACTGAGGATGTGACATGGCCGGTTCTGGGCTCTGTGAACATGTCACACATAGCCAGTGCCTTTTCAAGAAACAGACGTCAGAGATGTCCTCAGACCAAACGAGGATTCCGATGCTTCAGAGCCACCTTTTGGTTTGCCGATTGAGGAACCGTTTCATCATAATCCTGAGGATGAAAGGCGGCATCTGACCCTAACCCACCGACGTAAACGATGGTGGGATGGATTCGACCCTAAACTTCCTGTGCAAACATCTCAGTGAAAAAGTGGATGTGTGTCACATTTCTGTAACTTGTAAAAAATACTGGAGTTCTGCACCGCATGACCCAAACAAGCATGTTTTTAATCGTTTGAAGGCCTTATTTGAACCTGATAACTGAACAAAAAGAGGTGTAAAACAGTTTTCCAACACTGTTGTGGACGGTACAACAAGCTTTTCACAAGTGTTCCACTGGAAATTTGTTGAATGTTCTTTTGTTTACTTTTGAAATGAAATTCAATCTCCTCACTGTCAATGCATGTTCCTGTTTGCGTTGTTGTCATCTCTTTCTCATATACTTAATTATCTGTGACTTTGCAGCACAGACAGTGCAGTGACAATTATAATTTTTTTTTTTTTTAGCTGCTTTTATTTTTATTTAATATTTTACAGCATTTGGGAAGTAATAACCTGATGAAAATCATCATTTCAAGAATCACCATTTCAAGCCACTTGTCTCAATTTATAATCCATTTTTCAGATTTCCTGAAGTGACATCACAGTTTTACATCAATATCAACATATACGTGCCATTACATAATGTGTTTTTTGGACGGGGAGGATGCCACATACATACATATGATTTGACAGGAAAAAGGAATATACAGTATATGTTTCTAAATAATTAGACTTACTCCAAATTTTATCACATTAATTACTGGAGCGTTAATAATAATAAAAATTACATTTACATAGCCCCTTTCAAAATAATACAAGGTGCTGCACAACAAAATAAAATAAACCAGACTAAAACTCCAGAAAATATCAGTAAACATCAGTTAAAAAAAAGAAGTTACCCGAACATGAGTTTAAAAACACGTCTTCAGCTGCTTTTTGATCAAGTCAGCTGAGTTCACAGATCGCAGACTAGAAGGTAAAGAGTTCCAAACTGTTGAGGTCATGGTTCTGTCACCTTTAGTTTTCAGTCTAGATTTAGGAATAGATAAGCCCTGATCACAGGACCTCAATGTGCTCATGGTGACGTACAGCTTCAAAAGCTCACTGACATAAGCAGGTGATTCACCGTGGAGAGCCTGAAAAATCAGAACCTTAAACTGAATTCTGGACTGGATGTGGAGCCAGTGCAGTGAGATCAGCACTTAGAGGATCTGGTCAGCGGCCCAACGGCAGAGTTTTGTAAAAGCTGCAGACGATCCAAAGAGATTTTACTGAGGAACATAGAGTGAGTTACAATTGTTCAACTGAGATGAGATGAAATCATGAATAACCATCTGCAACTCAACTTTAGAAACAATGGGACTAAGTTTAATATTACTTAGTTGATAAAAACACCAACAAACCAGACCTTTGACGTGTGAATCCCATGAAGTTAATCACCAACAATAGAGTCACTCCATGATACGTAATATTACTGTTCAAACTAATTTTGTAGAAAGTAACCTGAATTATTTTGAAGTATGAAGTGTAATGCTTGCTGTTATCTGTTTACTATCTGGATATTTTATAAATAAATACAGTCCCGTCAAAAAACATTCAAACACTTGGTATTTCACACATTTTGTTTGCCATTTAAAATACAAAAAATAATTTCTAAAATTCCTTGAACTCAAACTGAAAGCAAATCTGTACAACTTGATATCAATTAATTAAAAATATAAAAGCCAAGATGATGGTTTGCATAAGTATTTTTCAATTTATTTAATTTCAATTCAATTTATTTTCATTTATATAGCGCCAAATCACAACAAAGTTTCCTCACTGCGCTTCACACAAGTAAGGACGAACCCCTAGAGCAAGCACACAGGCAACAGTGATAAGGAAAAACTCCCTCTGATGATTTGAGGAAGAAACCTCAAGCACACCAGACTCAAAGGGGTGACCCTCTGCTTGAGTCATGCTACCGACACAATACAGGAAATTATACAGGAAAATTTGGGAGTCCATGCTGGTGCACAACACGGGAGGTCTGCAGAAGAAAAACACCCACTCCCATCTCTGGATGGAGGCGCACCTTAAACAGAGAGAAAAAACAAACAAACAATCGGGGCAGAAAGACAAATAAAGTATAATTTATCAGCATTTAGCAATAACAACAACAACAACAAAAAACAGAAGAAATAATAAGGTGACCACTGGCCACTAGCCCTAAGCTTCACTAAAAGATGCAGACTTTAGATAAAGATGAGGCTGCAACCCACTCTGTTTAGTAATAAAATGAATTTAAAAGGGTAGAAAGCATAGTACCATACTATGCCAGTATGCTAGCCATGCTGGAGGGAAAATAAGCGCTTCTTAAATTTCGACTCTCTACAGAATCTGACTGTTTTATTGATGAATGGAGATCATTCCACAAAGCAGGTGCATGATAAGAGAAAGCTCTGTGACCCGCAGACTTTTTCTTCACCCGAGGGACACAAAGTAGTCCTGCACCGTGAGAACACAGAGCCCGGGCCGGTACGTAGGGTTTAAGTAGGTCAGCTAAGTAGGGAGGGGCTAGTCCATGAATAATGTTTTAGGTGAGTAACAGAATCTTAAAATCTGATCTCACAGGGACAGGAAGCCAGTGAAGAGACGCCAAAATGGGTGTAATGTGGTAAAACATTCTGCTTCCTGTCAAAAGTCTGGCAGCAGCATTTTGAACCAGTTGGAGACCCCTATAGCTGGACTGCGGTAAGCCAAAAAATATAAAATTGCAGTAGCCCAATCTAGAATAAACAAATGCATGAATCAGGGTCTCGGCATCAGCCATAGACAGGATGGGACGAATCTTCGCTACATTTCGCAGGTGGAAGACAGTCCTTGTAATATCTCTAATGTGGAGGTCAAAGGACAACGTAGGATCAAAAATTACTCCTCACATTGTCAGTGTGATGTATGGCACATGAGCCTAGGCTAAGCGTTAACTGGTCAAATGGATGCCGATGTCTCACTGGACTAAGAACCATCATTTCAGTCTTGTCAGGGTTTAAAAGTAGGAAATTACTAGACATCCAGCTTTTCACTGATGCAAGGCAATCTTCTAAGGATTTTATGTGGATGAGATTACCAGCAGTTATCGGCATGTACAGTGGTATGTAAAATTCTGGGCACCCCTAATGATTTCCGTGATTTTCCTTTATAAATCATTGGTTTGTTTGGATCAGCAATTTCAATTAAATATATCATATAGCAGATGAACATACTGATATTTGAGAAGTGAAATGAAGTTTCTAGTATTTACAGAAAGTGTGCAATAATTATTTTTTAAAAATTAGGCAGGTGCATAAATTTGGGCACCCCAACAGAGAAAATACATCAATATTTAGTAGATCCTCCTTTTACAGAAATAACAGCCTCTAAACGCTTCCTATAGCTTCCAATGAGAGTCTGGATTCTGGTTGAATGTATTTTGGAACATTCTTCTTTACAAAACATCTTAGGTTTGTTGGTTTTCGAGCATGGACAGCCTGCTTAAAATCACACCACAGATTTTCAATAATATTCAGGTCTGGGGACTGAGATGGTCATTCCAGAACGCTGTACTTTTTCCTCTGCATGAATCCCATAGTAGATTTTGAGCAGTGTTTAGGGTCGTTGTCTTGTTGAAAGATCCAGCCCCGGTGCAGCTTCAGCTTTGGCACTGATTTATGAACATTGTTCTCAAGAATCTGCTGATATTGACTGGAATCCATGTGACCCTCAACTTTAGCAAGATTTCCAGTAGCTGCACTGGCCACACAGCCCCACAGCATGATGGAACCACCTCCAAATTTTACTGTAGGTAGCAAGTGTTTTTCTTGGAATGATGTTTTCTTTTTGGCCATACATACCGCCCCTTGTTATGTCCAAATAACTCAATTTTATTTTCATCAGTCCACAGCACCTTATTCCAAAATGAAGCTGGCTTGTCCAAATGTGCTTTAGCAAACCTCAAGTGACTCTGTTTGTGGCATGTATGCAGAAAAGGCTTCCTCTGCATTACAGCATCTCCTTGTGCAAAGTGCACTGTATAGTTGAACGATGCACAGAGACACTATCTGCAGCAAGATCATGTTGTAGGTCCTTGGAGCAGGTCTGTGGGTTGACTATGACTGTTCTCCCCATCATTTGCTTCAGCTTATCTGAGATTTTTCTTGGCCTGCCACTTCAGGCCTTAACAAGTACTGTGCCTGTGGTCTTCCATGTCCTCACTATGTTCCTCACAGTGGAAACTGACAACTGAAATCTCTAAAATAGCTTTTTGTATCCCTATCCCTTTTTGTATTCCATGTCCTCACTATGTTCCTCACAGTGGAAACTGACAGCTGAAATCTCTAAAATAGCTTTTTGTATCCCTAAACCATGATGTTGAACAATCTTTGTTTTCAGCTCATTTGAGAGCTGTTTAGAGGCTCCCCTGTTGTCACTCATTAGAAGAGATGCAGAGAGGAGAAACATTTGCAAATGGCTACCTTAAGTACCCTTTCTCATGATTGGATTCACCTGTGTAAGGAGGTCAAGGGTCAATGAGCTTACCAAACCAATTTTGTGTTCCAATAATTAGTGCTAAATGTATTCAAATCAATAAAATGACAAGGGTGCCCAAATTTATGCACCTGCCTAATTTTGCTTAAATAATTATCTATTTTGATTACTTTTTTCTGCGGCCTCACGCAGAGGCGTGTGTACATGTCAACAAATGATGTCATCACGCCATCAAGCTTTTTTTCTCCGGGTCATCCAAAAATTGAAATGTTCTGAATGGATAAATATGACCTGTCAGACGATCATCACTACAATATCACTATCACTATCATAGCTCGTTTAATGTAAAACACTTCAAAATTTACATTTTATTTAATTTAGTTTGTCAACATTGTTACATGCATTTTGTGGTCTTTAAGCAACGAGCCTCTTTTGTAATGTGAAAAGTGTGTTGAAAAAGTAATTTGTAAAATATTTGATGGCTTAGTGGTTAGCACGGTTGCCTCACAGCAAGAAGGTCATGGCATTGATTCCTATCTTTGGCCTTTCTGCGTGGAGTTCACATGTTCTCCCCTTGTTTGCATGGATTCCCAGCTTCCTCCCCCATCTAAAGACGTGGAAGTTAGATAGACTGGAAACTTTATAATTGTCCAGGTCTCCCTTCAAAAAGAGATCTTGATCTCAATGGGACTAACCTGGTTCAATAAAGGTAAAATTTAAATCTGGAGCAGGCCTCTCTAACCCTGCTCCTGGGGGCATATTTTACAACTCAGTCTGCTCCACCCACAGCTAATGAACGCAGTCAATCCAGACCAGGTGTGACTAATAAGGGCTGGTAGATATGGAAGATATGGTAGATATGGAAAACATGCAGGAATCACACCGGCCGTCAGCGTGCTTTCTGCAAAAAAGGATAACTCGGCTGTTATATCGAGTCTGTCCACATGGTGGTAGCAGTGTGTCTGTCCTCAGAGCTGTCAGCCTCTGAACATAACGTCAACTTAGAGCTAATGACGTCATATAGTTGTTCATACATATCAAAGCCCTGACTCAGCGCTGCAGTAAAGTGAAAGCAACATTTCAAAGAGCTGTTTGTGTTGAAGGAGAAAGTTGATGTTCATGGGCAGTGAGCTGACTACATTTGGTGCAGTTTTGCTCCAAACACTTTTCATTAATGCTTCATTTTCACCCGCTGACATGAACACAGACTGTTTGAGCTTCCACGCACGGTGCTGAGCTGAGCTGGGATTCAACTGTGCCTAACAAAATACATGAATCATAATCACGTGTTTGAGGTCATTTCGGCAGATTTCATACGGAGTCACTATGATTGGGTCTTTCTCAGGAGGAGAGGGCTCATGACCACCGGGTCATTGGTTCAGTTCCCTGTGACAAAGGAAAAATGATTCAGGTGCCACTGAGCACAGACTTTCATCACAAAGATGCTCTATGTGTGCACGGTAACACCGTCAGTGGTGGATCCAGAGGGTGGCTGAGGGGTTGCACCCCCCCCCCCGACCCCAGCTGATGCCCAAAGGTGTGATAAAATATGGGAAAGGTCCTGCATAAACAAGGGCTGATTGATGAACAATGCTGCATGCAGAGTTAAAAACATTCATTCATTCATTCATTCATTCATTCATTCATTCAGTCGCTTATTCTGCTTATTCCATTTAAGAGTCATGGCGGGGTTGGAGCCTATCCCAGCAGCCACTGGGCAAGAGGCAGGGGCAGGGTCGACCCATCTTTGGAAGTGGGGGGAACCATGCGAACACGGGAAGAACACACAAACTCCACAACAAAGGACCAGTTTGGAAGTGAACCCGGGACCTTATTCAAAGATTTCCCATTTTTAAAATAAAAAATTGTGTATTAAAAACAATAACTAGGGTGTCAGTATTTAGCTATAAAGGCTATTTTTTTGTAATTTAGGAAAAACTCCCTATGATGATTTGAGGAAGAAACCTCAAGCAGACCAGACTCAAAGGGGTGACCCTCTGCTTGAGTCATGCTACCGACACAATATAGGAAATTATACAGGAAAATTTGGGAGTCCATGCTCGTGCACAACACGGGAGGTCTGCAGAAGAGAAACACCCACTCCCATCTCTGGATGGAGGCACACCTTAAACAGAGAGAAAAAAACAGGTGATCACTGGCCACTAGCCCTAAGCTTCACTAAAAGATGCAGACTTCAGATAAAGATGAGGCTGCGACCTGCACTGTTTAGTAATAAAATTAATTTAAAAGGGTAGAAAGCATAGTACCATACTATGCCAGTATGCTAGCCATGCTGGAGGGAAAATAAATGCTTCTTAAATTTCGACTCTCTACAGAAGGGAAGGTGGCTGGGGGGAGCACGGCCCCCGGACCTCCTAGCCAGGAGTGCCTATGGCACATCCAACCAAGTCGCAACTCCCCCTTTACATGAAGCGAGATCCACGCCTGACCCTGAAACACAAAAAGAACGTGAGGCATAACATTTCATGTGTTTACGCCAGATTAAAAAAAACATTGTAGAAATGGTTTTGCCCCATAAGGCGGCTTCTGTATCTTTTAGTTTTTAATAAACTGCAGAAATTCCTCCTTCAGCAGAAGCATCTACATTTAAATCAAAACATAACAAATACAACAATCTCTATGCAGACAACCAGACTCTTATTAAACCACATTTTAAAGGCTGCTTCATATATATTTTTCTTTTTTATACCAGCCAGCAACCCAGTTTTGACACTTCACTTGATGGTGAACTTCTTTTAAACCTCCAATCCCCCTCCATCTCTGCAAAATGTCCCCAGTAAACTTCCAAACCAGTCACTCTGATGCCAGGCTGTGGAGTAAAATCATCACAGTTGCCATGGTAACTGTATGAGAGAATTCGCCATGTGACAGGCAAACCTTCCCACCCACCCCATTTCTGGGGGGGAAAAAAGGATTTAGTTCTCAGGGATTTGCTGGAGGAAAGTGTTTTGGTTTGTGGTATATTATCAAGACGGGCAGAAATGGTGAGAGATCTGCAGATGAAGGATAAGTCGGCTTATCATTACCTTGTTTTGCCAACCACAGTTTGTACCCTCAGAGAAAAGAAGGTTGTACAATAAAGATTATGGTAGTTTTAGCTTTTGGCATCTGTGGCGGCAGCAGCAGCTCAGATGTTTTATTTCAATGTCAAAGAGCAATAACATTCCAAATGGATATGTCAGGGATTTAAAAGCCCCTGACATATAACAGTATATTGAATATATCTGTTACATCATCCCAGTGTTAATAGCTCAGGAACTTTAAAGTTTATCTGAGTTGTGTTAAACATTGTTGGCCTTATTTTTAACCAGGTGTGACAGTAAAACAGGTTTGTTGCGTGTAGCTCTTTTTCCTTTAGTGTCATTGCTTTGCAGCTGCATATCTTATTTTATACTCCATGCAAACTTTGGAAATTACTCATTTTTACAATAAATGGGAACCAATAGAATTATGTTATTTAAAAAAATCTGTAAATAAATAAATAAAATAAATAAATAAAAATTATTGGTGACGTGTTTATTGTATTCAACATTGCCATGTCTGTGTTTAGTCAAGATCCTCAAGATATACAATAATATGCACTGCTCAAAAAAATTGAAGGAACACTTTGAAAACACATCAGATCTCCATGGGTGGGTGGGTGTCATGATGATATCTTTCCTGATATGGATATGGGTAATGTGTTAGGAACAAAAGGATGCCACATCGGTCAATGAAAATGAAAACTGTCAACTTACAGAGAGCTGAATTCAAAGACACCCAGAAGATTAAAGTAAAAAAATGCCCATTTTGACAAAAATTCATTGCAGCAACTCAAAATTCTACTCAGTAGTTTGTATGGCCCTTATATGCATGCCTGACAGTGCTGGGGCATGCTCCTAATGGTGTCCTGGGGGATCATAGTGCATGTTTTGCATTTTGTATCCCCAGTTATACAGTTTCATGATGAAGTGGTATAGAGGAGGATTTTCTTAAAAAGAAGACCTGAAATGTTCACTACAATTTGCCAGAAGGTACATCTGAGATGCAAGCCTAGATTTAATGTTTTGATGCAAGAAAATCCTCCTCCATACCACTTTATCATGAAGTTGTATAACCGGTGATACAAAATGCAAAACATGTACTATACACAATTTCTCCAGTCACAGCCACAGAAGCCTGTAACTTCTTCTGGGTTGTCTGGGTGTTTTGGGGGCTTTCCTCAATCTTCTCCTTCTTGCACAGTCACCCAGTTTTTGAGAACTATCTACTCCACACAGATTTACCACAGAGTGCCATACTGTTTGTATTTATTCATAAATGATGTAAATAAACTCCAAGTCATATTCAGTGACTTGGAAATGTTCATTGCCAGGTTTCCCCCCCACCCGGACCGATGTAATGACCTTTTCTCCCCACTAGATGGCGCCCTTTGTTTCTGTTCTGGTAATTTATTCTGTTCTCCACTAGATGGCGCCCTTAGGCTGTACAGCACACCAGCTTTGGATTATTCAGACTATTTAAACTCAGACTTTATGTTCATTATTTGCCAAATACTACTGTAGACTTCCACGTCTGTTCTCCATGCCTTGATTAACCATTTGCCTTGCCAGCCTCCAAGCCTTGTCCATGCTCCAGACAGAGATCAGAGGGTTTTTACCTGACTGCTACACCGTGACCTTGAACGCACTTCCAGCTGTGCGCTCAGACGCCGAAGTGCCCTGCAGCTTACACTGAGGTAACTCTGGCCTTGCCTTCTAATTCCTGCATTAGAACGAACTTTCTTCTCGTGTACCAGAACTTCCCGGTACTGCCCCGTGCGTACCTGGACCCACTGGCCACCTGCACTATAACATCACTTTGGAATCTCGCCGGCTCCCGGTGTGGAGCGCGCCTCGTCTGAATGCCAGTTAAGTTCTCCTCCTTCTCTGTGAGATTCCATTCTCACGAACTCCAGCTTGTGACTGTGCTTTGATAAAGAACTATTCAATAACTCTGTTTATGAACTGCTTGAACTGTGATGTCAAACAACTGAGAACGTTGCCTAGCTGTATCAAGTCCTGCTTGATTGGAGCTGTGCTTCAACCTGCAGCACTTGACCTTTGACCTTGGAGACCACTTATGAAGGACAAACAATTGCTGAACAGTGAAGGACATTATTTTATGCACTCTGTGACATCCTGTGTTAAACCATTTTATGAACAGACTGTTTGTGGCAAACGTTACTAAGTGCATTCCACTTACCCTGTGTATCTTCTTCCATAGTTCCTGGTTACTGAAGCAGCGTCCCACCTGGCCCTGGTCACTGACTCCTTTTGTGCCTTTATTCCTTCAAGCCTGGCTTGGGAACCTGCAGTTCCCTATTTTCACCACTAGGAGGCGGGCCACTCTCCATACTGCAGAACCAGAACCCCAGTGCAGCAATCCTTATTTATAGTTATATAATATATATTATTTTCCTTTTGGACTCTTCTCCGTGTCCAGCTCCCTGCGTTTGGGTCCATACCCTGAAACGGTTCGGTTCCATCTGAACCCCTAACCATAACAGAAGTATCTGGCCATAACATGGACTCAGCGGAAGACCCCGTCCAGCAGGCACTCAATCATCAAGGACAATTCCTGGGAAAGATCCAACATACCGTGGACACCATGGGGACTCAAGTCCAGACCCTCACTGCTCAGGTCACACACAGTCATCTCTAAGCTTGCTACACAAATTTTACAGGCAGATGCATGCATTACTCAGCTCACACAGTTAGCCACACAACTTGCAGATTCATCCGCTAAGGCTGCTCAGGAAGATTCATCCGCGCCTTGTGCCCACTCCCGAGTGGTTTATTTGTCATCCAGAACTATTCGCGGGTTGTGTAGAAACCTGTGCCGCCTTTTTGATGGAGTGTTCGGTAGTGTTTTGTTAGCGACCCTCGCAGTATGCCTCTGGCAGTAGCCGCGTTGCATACGTAACAAATCTGTTGTGCGGAGATCCACGCTCTTGGGCCACCGCTCTCTGGAACAGCAAGTTTCTGGTGTTTTCTGAGTTTTCTCATGAGCTCCGTGTCGTATTCAATCATCACACAAAAGCATATGCCGCGGCTCAGCGCCTCTTATCTTTTCATCAGGACCGCCGGAGTGAGGCTGAATATTCGGTCAACTTCCGTATTATGGCGGCAGAGGTGGGCTGGGATTCTGCCTCTCTTAGGAGCATTTTTGTTTGGGGACTCTCTGATCCACTCAAGGACAAGTTAGTTGTACGCGATGATCCAGAGGATCTTGATAAACTAATCTCCCTGGTAATCCCGTTGGACACTAGATTGAGAGAGAGGCATCGGGAAAAATGCAGTGGGTCAGACAAATCCAGCTGATCTCGGGCTCTGTCCTGTGCTCGGCCTTTACCATCTGCCCCACGCTCCGCTGAGTTTCCCCGCTCCGGCTCGCCAGCTCCCCCTGCTGATGAACCACTGGAATTAGGCAGGGCCAAATTGACCCCCGATCAGTAGCCGGAGAGTGTCTCTATTGTGGGACAAAAGGACAGGTCCACATTAACTTGTTGTGTGGGCCGCCAGAAGAGCAGGTACTGCTGGCCCACCACCAGAGGGCGCCCTGCCTGAAGTGCGGGCTTCAGGCATGAGAGGGCGCTGCCGCCTCAGGAACAAGCTGTGGTGACAGCTGTCACCCGTCATCCATGACAGCTGTCACTGATCATCTCATCCACATCTGGAATAAAAGCAGGAAGACACCTCCACCACATTGCCGAGATATCATCTTCTACAAGAGGTAATATCCTCAGCCGTTCTGTAATTGCAATATTTGTATATTGTGAGTGTTTGCAGGAGTACCAGTTCCTCCGTTGGTGAAAGCTGTGAGAGCGCTGAAGGCACTCTTTTCCCCTGAGGAATCTACAGTACTCAGCAGTGTTTGAGTGAGAGGTGGAGGTGGAATTCCCACCAGGATTGTTACTGGGTGTTCACACACCCACCCTTGACTGTCTTTGCTTTCTGCCAGCAGTACCAGATCCGACACGCCGTGACGGTGGCCACCTGGGGACTTCGGGACTTGGCGGCTCCAGTATTCCTCGGGTTCGGTGGCAGTGGAAATCGTGTGGTTCCGGTTCGTTTCCAGACGGGCGTCTCCTATCATCGAGCCTGCCCACACGACACCTTTATTGATTGACTTGTGCACATTCTGAATCTGCTGTGTTTGGTTGTGTCATTCACAACAGTAAAGTGTTATAATTTGACTCCTTCCATTGTCCGTTCATTTACGCCCCCTGTTGTGGGTCCGTGTCACTACACTTTCCCAACATAGCTGTCCGGTACAGCCAAAAGACAGGGCTCACCTGTAGGTGTCGGGGTATGTGTGAGCCAAGCTAAATTGATGGGTGGGTCATCTGAGTCATCAACTCCCGGCGACGATCCTGTTTGGACTTTGTCCGTTTCATTTCCAGCACTGGTGGATACTGGGGCCAAGGGCAACTTCCTCAGTGATGAGGTGGTTGCTCAAGCCCACATCTCTACACTTCTAAACATCTTTCTGTCACGTCCCTTGATGGAACCGGGGTTCCGTCCATCACCCATCAGACCAAACTGGTCACGCTGATCATTTCTTGTAATGACTGTGAAAATATTTAATTCTTTGTGATTCCATCTACCTCACCTGTGGTTCTTGGGCACCCCTGGATCATTGAGCACAATCCCCAGATTAATTGGCTGTCCGGGTCAGTTACTCAGTGGGGCACAGCCTGTTATCACGGTGTCTACGTTCCTTGGTTCCGCCCAGCGTTTCCGCTAGTGAGGTAGTCTACCCTCCTCCTGATCTTTCATTAATTCCACCTGAGTACCACTATCTAGCTGAAGTGTTCAGCAAAGATCGTGCGCACTCTTTCTCTGCACAGACAGTACGACATTGCCATAGATTTCCTTCTGGGTGCTGAAATGCCATCCAGCCACCTGTATAATCTCTCATGCCTGGAACGAGAAGCTATGGAGACATATCCGGGACGCACTGGCTACTGGGTTGATTTGGACCTCGTCGCCACCCACGGGCGCAGGCTTCTTTATCGTGGGAAGAAAGATTGAACTTTGGCTGTCCTAAGTTCTTTCACTACTTTATTCCTTTAATCTTTAAATAGGCATATATCATTTTCTATAAACTTGTAAAGTTGAGCTCAACATCCAAAACTTCTAAGAGCTCTTTATGTTAAAGAGAGGTAGCAAGTGGATATAACTAAACGTGCTGCAATGTTTTTGAGTGCACCAGCCCTACAGATACATCCTGTCTTCCATTTGTCTCGACTCAAGCCCGTTCACTCCAGTGATGTCTGTCCTCCCGGACCAGCTCCTCCTCCTGCCTGGATCGTCGACGGCCATACTGCCTGGTCAGTCAACAAGATCTTCAACGTCTGATGCAAGGGCCGGGGGCTACCAATATCTGGTGGACTGGGAGGGTTATGGACCAGAGGAGCGCTCCTGGGTGAAGATTTCACCCTAGACCCTGCTCTGCTCAAGGACTTTTACCGGCGTAACCCTGACAAGCCTGGGAGGGCACCAGGGGCTTCCGATGTGGGGGGTAATGTCAGGTTTCCCCCCACCTGGACTGGTGTAATGACTTTTTCTCCCCACTAGATGGCACCCTTTGTTACTGTTCTGGTAATAATATTCTGTTCTCCACTAAATGGTGCCCTTAGGTTGTACTGCACACCAGCTTTTGATTATGACTGATTATTCAGAGACTATTTAAATACAGACTTTATGTTCATTATTTGCCAGATACTACTTTCATGTCTGTTGTCCATGGCTTGCTTAAGCATTTGCCTCGCCAGCCTCCAAGTCTCATCCACACTCCAGATGGAGATAAGAAGGTTTTTACCCGACTGCTGCACCATGATCTTGAACGCATCTCCAGCTGTGCGCTCAGACGCCAAAGCACCCTGCAGCTTACACAGAGGTAATGCTGGCCTGGCCATTTATTTCCTGCATTAGAATGAACTGTCTTCTTCTCGTGTTCCAGAACTTCCCGGTGCTGCCCCCGTGCAGACCTGGACCCTGGTACTGGCTACCTGCACTATAACGTCACTTTGGAAACTTGTCGACTCCCGGTGTGGAGCGCGCCTCCTCTGAACACCAGTTAAGTTCTCCTCTTTCCTCCTTCTCTGTGAGATTCCATTCTCACTAACCCTAGCTTGTGACTGTGCTTTGATAAAGAACTATTCAAGAACTCTGTTTATGAACTGCTTGAACTGTGATATCAAACAACTGAGAACTCTGTCTAGCTGTATCAAGTCCTGCTTGATTGGAACTGTGCTTCAACCCGCAGCACTTGACCTTTGTCCTTGGAGACCACTTATGAACGATGAACAATTGCTGAACAGTGAAGGACATTATTTTATGCACTCTGTGATATCCTGTGTTAAAACCCTTTTATGAACAGAGACTGTTTGTGGCAAACGTTACTAAGTGCATTCCACTTACCCTGTGTATCTTCTTCCATAGTTCCTGGTTACTGAAACAGCGTCCCACCTGGCCCTGGTCACTGACTCCTTTGTGTGCCTTTATTCCTTCAAGCCTGGCTCGGAAACATGCAGAACCCCCGCACAGCAATCCTTATTTATAGTTATAATAAATATTATTTTCCTTTTGGACTCTTCTCCGTGTCCAGCTTCCTGCGTTTGGGTCTGTAGCCTGAAACGGTTCAGTTCCATCCGAACCCCTAACCATAACAGTTCATGTATCCATCCCCTGACTTGTCTGAAGAAAACTAAATTAAATAAAACTGATTATTTATGGGTATTATACCAATGGGGCCCATTACTTATGCAACCCGTCATCTTGGCTTTTAAATTTTTAATTAATTTATATCAAGTTGTAGAGATTTGCTTTCAGTTTTAGTTCAAGGAAGATCATTTTTAGAAATGTTTATATTGAGAAGCCTGATTTACTTTTTGTATTTGAAATGGCATAAATAAATTAAAATGTGTGAAATATCAAGAGGCTGAATACTTTTGCAAGACACTGTATCTTAGCTATTCCTAGAACTGCACTCTTCTGGACAGATAAGAGACCTCTGATGTTGTGCCTGGAATCTGCTGGAGCCTTTCTTCCAATCTGAGGGTTATAGTTGCTAGTGCTCCTATTACCTGTTACTAGAAGTGTTTCCACTTGCAATCACACTATTTGTGGAGGTGATGGTCCAGTGGTTAAGCTTTGAGGTTGAGACCAGAGGATTCTCGGTTTACACCTCGACCAGACCAGACCAGACCAGACAATCACTAAGAGCCCTTGGGCAAGATCCTTAATCCAGAGTTGCTCCTGGTTTGTAGTTAGCACTTTGCATGGCAGCACCCTGACATCAGAGTGTTTGTGTGACTGGGTGAATGCAAGGCATCATTGTAAAGCTATTTGAGTTTCTGATTCACATGGAAAAGTGCTATATACATAAATGCAGTTCATTTACCATATATATATATGTTTTGCCCATTCCTCTTTGTAGCACCTCTCAAGCTCCATCAGGTTGGATGGGGAGCATTGGTGCACAGCCATTTTCAGATCTCTCCAGAGATGTTCAGTTGGATACAGGTCTGGGCCACTCAAGGACATTCACAGGGTTGTCCTGAAGCCACTCCTTTGAGATCTTGGCTTAGGGTCATTGTCCTGGTGAAAGAGGAACCGGCCCCCAGTCTGAGGTCAACAGTGCTCTGGAGCAGGTTTTCATCCAGGATGTCTCTGTACATTACTGCATTAATCTTTCCCTCAATCCTGACTAGTCTCCCAGTTCCTGCTCCTGAAAAACATCCCCACAGCATGATGCTGCCACCACCATGCTTCACTGTAGGGATGGTGCCTGGTTTCCTCCAAACATGATGCTTGGCATTCACGCCAAAGAGTTCAGTCTTTGTCTCATCAGACCAGAGAATTTTGTTTCTCATGGTCTGAGAGTCCGTCAGGTGCCTTTTGGCAAACTCCAGGTGAGGTGCCATGTGCCTTTTATTAAGGAGTGGCTTCCATCTGGCCACTCTACCATACAGGTCTGATTGCTGAGATGGTTGTCCTGGTTGTCCTCTCTCCACAGAGGAATGCTGGAGCTCTGACAGAGCTCCAGCATTGGTCACTGCCATGACTAAGGCCCTTCTCCCCTGATTGCTCAGTTTAGATGGGTGGCCAGCTCTAGGAAGAGTTCTGGTGGATCTGAACTTCTTCCATTTACAGATGATGCAGACCACTCTGCTCATTGGGTCTTTCAAAGCAGCAGAAATGTTTCTGTGTTTGAGACAATCCTGTCTCAGAAGTCAACAGACAATTCCTTTGACTTCATGCTTGGTTTGGTCAACTGTGGGACCTTATATGTAGACAGGTATGTATCTTTCCAAATCATGTCCAATCAACTGAATTTACCCCAGGTGGACTCCAATTAAAGTAAGTCCCTTCGGCTGCTCCCTTGTTTGCACTCGGGTCGCCACAGCAAATCCAAGGTGGATCTGCATGTTGAATTGGTACAAGTTTTACGCCCTTCCTGACGCAACTCCGCATTACATGGAGAAATGTGGCAGGGGTGGGATTTGAACCCGGAACCTTCTGAACTGAAACCAAGCACATTAACCACTTGGCCACCACCCCCTTTACTTGGCCACCAACATCTCAAGGATGATCAATGGAAAAAGGATGCACCTGAGCTCAATTTTGAGCTTCTTTGCAAAGGCTGTGAATACTTAAGGACATGTGATTTTTTTTTTGTTGTTCTTTTTTATTTTTAATCAATTTGCCGGAATCTTAAAAAACACATATGCTCTGCAATGTTGATTATTTATTTGCTTATCAAATCATTTCCATTGTTGCCATGATGTTTAACAGTGTTTATAAATGACACATATTTGTCCACAAAGTCTATGCACAGTTAATGGATTACTAATGCTAACGTGTAATCAAAAATCCACTTGATTCCAGCTTTTGATGCATTAGTCTTTAAAAAGTGATTGCAGATTATCCTGCTCACCCTCAATTTGACATTGTGGAGCTGGAAGGAACTTTGGAACTGGAGAGCATTAAGCAATCAAATTAATTAATTCATTTTTTTAATACCCATTTACTCCTATCAGTGATCACGGTCAGCAATCATAGGGCAAGAGGCGGGGGTGCGCCCTGGACTGGACGCCCGTCTATTTGCAGGGCCCATACAGACAGACAAACTCATTCACAAATCTACAGTCACTTCAGAGTGACCGATTCACCTGCATGTCTTTGGAGGTGGGAAGAAGTTAGAGAACCTGGAGGGAAGCCAGACGAGGAGAACATGCAAACTCCAACCAGAGAGGACCAGGTGGGAAACAATCCCACAACCTTCTTGCTGAGAGGCAACAGTGCAAAGCCACCATACCAAAACAAACCAACAAACAAAAAAAGAGATGTGAAGGAGGTTTATGGTGTACTACTTATTTATTACTCTAGCTGCACTGTGGGCCTGAAATCAGGCACACAAGCAACAATACACAAGCACTGCAACTTCAGGTGGCTGAAGACTGAAGCAAGGCAGATGGCAACTTGGATTCCGGTGGATCAGGTGTGAAGGATCTGAGGCGCAGAGAAAAAAGGTAAACAGACACGTGGAAAATAACATGAAAAATACAAGCCATCAAAAATTCTTCTCGGAGATAAGGCCAATAGTCTGCACCACAATGGAGACTCGAAGATCTGGCAGCATCTGGATGTCTGAGCTTCAGTTAAATACTGCAGTGGCTTGATTGGAGATAGGTTGCAGGTGAGCAGACTCAGCAGCCTTCAGAGGATCAGATGGGCAGGCCGGAGGAGGGAACCCAGAGTCCACATCCAGCAACACAGAGACAGACTGAGACAAACATGGCACATCAGGGAGGGAAAACGACAAGGCACACAAGGGAAAGGCAAAGCCTAAACCCTAACTGTGTTCATCACTCACCCTTTGTTTATGCAAGACCTTTCCCGTATTCCCACATTCTCAAGGGGGGAGGGGTTTGCAACACAACCGATCTGTCTCTGTTTAAGAGGTGTCAGTGTGACAGCAGTAAATATGAATTCAATAAGCAGCCCATCATGCTTTCAGTGAAAAGTCTGGGTAGGCTTTTTTTATATAACGGCTGAGTGGATCCTTGTCATTTGATTGGTGCTTTGTATGTCACATGACATGGATTAATTCATCCCGTTTGCATTGCATTGCATTTAGAGTGCGGCTTGGTTCCATTTAGAGTGTAAATTTGGTTCCATTCATTTGGTACCATTACACTCTGCACGCACACTTACGCACACACGCAGCAACACGTGGTCACGCAGCCAGAACAGAATTACAGGATTATATTGAGTTTGAATGTTTTTTGGTAGTCTGGACAGCAAAAAAAAAAAAAACCCACAAGAGATCTGATTTTTCCAAAATGGATTCAAACCACACATGGAGGTGGTTTGAAATGCAATTCAAATCGCATTTTTGCAACTCCATTTCAATTTGAACGCCGGTAGCTCAAATGGGATTTCAGAGGGTCCTCTGCGTCACTCGTGGCGTGACACAAACAGTGACGTAGTTCAGGAGAGGTGGACGTTAATTCAAAGCGCCTTTTCTATGGAGTTGGAATAAGGGGAAAAAAGTCAAAGAAAGCCATCAAAGACAACGGAGCATGGAGGAGAATAATAAACTGTGGATGGAAATAAAGTGCCTGTTAGGTAGCTAGGCTACTGTTGGGGTCTGTCTGATTCGGGGGTTTGTTTATGGTTATGTGCTATTCGGGTCATAGCTGTTATGTTCCCCTCCTGAGTTTGGTGTAGGTTTGAGTCCTGTCTGTAGGTTACGTACTTGTCTGCTATGTGTGTCACGTCTGTGTCCAAGTTAGCTGTCTTGGTCTCTGTCTGTCAGATATGTGGTGTATAGCCCCTCCAGCTGTAAGTCGCGTGTCTATGTGTGTGTGTGTGTGTGTGTGTGTGCATGCACCCTTCATCCTGTGTGTGAGTGGCTTGCACATTGCCTCCTCCCATCCTGCTTGTCTGATGTCTGTGTTATGTCTGTCCTTTGTCTGCGTCCTCACCTCTCATTTATGTGTGTTGTTTCATTGTGAGTGTGGCTGAATAGTCAAGTGTATTTTCACCTTTGTCTTTTATTTTCCTGTGGATTTTGGTTTGAGTCTATATGTCGGGTTGTTTGTAGTTAGTCCATCTGTCTTCACCTCGAGATATTGGTTCTGTTGCTCTTATTTCATTGTGCATTAGTCTTAGGGAATTTGTCATGGTTATGCTTGCTTTTCAGTCTTCTGTGGAGTTCTTGATATTTGCCTCCCTCTTGTGTTCCATTTAGTCATATGTCCTTGTTCTGCACCTGTCCCTCATTAGTTTGGATTATTGAAGTCACTCTTGTTTGTCTTCACTTTGCAAGTCCATTTGCTTTTCCTGAGCTGTCTCAAGTGTACTCGTGATATGCTCCATGTTTTCTCTCATCATTTTGAATTTTTGTAAGTATCCTGATTTTGGTTATTTACGTTTTTGTCATCCGTAGTTTTTTTTAGTTATTTCCTCACAGTCTCACCTCCTTGGATTCCTTCACCCATTACCATGGTTGGACATTGTATTTTGGTTTGAGATTACCTTGCACCTGATTGTACGTTTTTGCTCACTCCTTGCGTAATTAAAAGCTCTTGGATTTTTGGAAAATCACTGTTGTTGTCCTGGCTGACCTGCATCTTGGGGTTCTTCCTCATATTAATTATAGCAGTAAATCATAACAGCTCCACACAACCATTCCTTACAGAAACAGGCACAGTTTGCTGTTGTCCATTTTTTTCCTGGGGTGTATCATAGGAATTTGAACCTGATATAAAAAAGTTGTCAAAATTTGTATTACTTTATTTACTTTATATCCACCTCCATATAAGTATAGCCAAATGTTGCAGAAAACATTTGGATATTGGCAAATATACCCGATTACATACAATTCCGAAATACACGATTGTTTATGCATTAACAAAATGCAACTTGTGAGTTTTCCCCACACTTTTCCAAAAAGCTAAATGTGTCTAATAACATTTCAAAAATATCTTCTGCTGAAGAGCGTGACATGCTTTTCATGGGTTTCATGTTGCAGAAGAGGATCAGAAAGAGACTTATACTCAGAGAACCATACTTGCGCGTCCACTTTCATCGACTTTGACGTAAGAGTACTCATGATCTGGTAAAGATAAATCCCTCTATTTCATTTCTTTGGATCACAATGTAGCCTGACCTCACAATTTTTTTTTAAACATGTTTTAAATCCTTACTAATTGTTCACAATGTTCAATAATGCTACTTTCACCTCATATTACACACAAGTTCAGGCCCTGATTGATATCCTTTTGTGTGTGTGTGCGTATATGCGTGCATGCGTGCTTGTGTATGTGTGTACCAAAAACATACACAATCAGCTTTCAAAAATCTGCAATGGGTGACTGCTCTCAGACACAAAAAACAATGCTAAAGGAAAGGAGAAAATGATGGAGGTCATTTTTGATGTGAGAAGATGGGTTTAGGACTGCACTGAAGCTGTAAAGTGGAAGGCTGCACACTGCCCCCGCTGTGCTCTGCAGAGTAGACAAAGCCTCTTTTGTATCCTTGGATACAGAAAATCAACTTAAATTTGATCTCAGATCAGAAAGAGATGGAGAAAAAAGCGGTCGTGGTGCAGAGCAGGATGTCATGCAAAGTAGGAAATCCTGCTTGCTGTTCATCCTGTGACCTCTGTCACATGTCGCAAAAATACTCCCCCCACCACACACCACACACACACACACACACACACACACACACACACACACACACACACACACACACACACACACACACACACACACACACACACACACACACACACACACACACACACACACATTGCAGGAAGGTCATGTGAAATGCCATCACAAGTTCTAATTTAGGACAGATTGAAGGTGGAAAAATCTTTGGAGTGATGATCTTGTCATGTTTTGTCAAACCACTTGAGTACCAAATTTCTTCATTGAAATATAAGAAAGGATCAGGCCCCCCCAGAAACCAACAAAACTGGTAGCACAGTCAGCACGTCTGGCTTTAATTAATACATTTCTCTGTGACTGACATGACACTTTAACTATTTACTCTTAAGTGTTTCCAGATGAACAAAGCAGTTAATCGTTACACAACCATTCATTCTTCCAACCATTTTTTTTTTTGGTGTGGGGGGGGGGGCTTTAAGCCTATTACAGTGGTTATTGGGCAAGAGGCGGGGTTCACCATGGACAGGCTGCTGGTCTATTACAGGGCCACATATACGAGGTATGTCAATAAAATATAGGTCCTTTTTATTTTTTTCAAAAACTATTGTTGTGTGGGCCGCTGAAGAGGAGGTACTGCTGGCCCACCACCACAAGATGGCGCCCTGCTTGAAGTGCGGGCTTCAAGCTGGAGAGGGCGTCAGAGCGACCGGGAGTGACAGCTGTCACTCATCACCCATACCAGCTGTCACTCATCCACTACTCAACACCATCACCATAAAGGCCGGACTGCAACTCCACCTCCCCGCCGAGAAATCAGCTACCTTGGAGGTAATTTTCTCTGCTGAACAAAACCTTGTGTAATAGTCTGAACTTCTTTTGCAGCCGTTTTCCTGTGGTGTTTGCCTTATCTGTGGGATCGGCGTTTGGTGTGATCAGCGACGGCTTCGCTTCACACCCCAACCAGATAAGTGGTTAGACAGGAGCTGCACGAGTGTGTGATTGGAGGTGGAGGTGCTCCCTCCTTACTGAACACAGACTGCGGGATTACTGAGTGTGCGTACTCACACTCACCTGTGCTGTTTCTATTCTCTGCCAGCAGTACCAGGTCTGACAGCTGAAGACGGTGACCACCCGGGGACCCAGGACTTGGCGGCTCCGGTGTTCTTCAGGTCCGTTGGCGGTGAGGGCCGTGTGGGATCCGGCTCGGTTCTGGACGGGCGTCTCCTATCCTCAGCCTGCCCACACGTCACCCAACGTGTAATTGACTGTAGTCCCAAACTGATTGTTGTCTGTATTCCGTTGTGCACAATTTACAACATTAAATTGTTACTGTTTGGCTTATCCATTGCCCGTTCTTTTACGCCCCCTGTTGTGGGTCCATGTTCCTACACTTTCACAACAGGATTTCTCGGCCAGCGTCATGGATCCCGAGGGGCGTCAACCATCGCTTGAACAGCCAATGGAAGAGCGAGGTGCACAGGCGCCAGCAGGAGGCGTGTTAGGTGAGCTGCAGCACATTTTAAACTGCTTTTACTGCTCGGTTGGACTTAGTTACCGAGCAGAGCATTGTTCTCAATCAAAGGATGGAGGCTGTCACCGCCCAGGTGGAAGCGCACGCTCAGGGCACTGCTGCAGCACCTCCTCCTGCTGACCGAATGCCAGAGACAGACATTCCACTGGTCGTTCAACGACCCCCCACCTTCCCCTGAAGCATACATAAGCTCTCCGGAGCCGTACGGAGGCTGTGTGGAGACGTGCGCGGACTTCTTGATGCAGTGCTCGCTCGTCTTTTCACAGCGTCCCGTCATGTACGGCTCAAACGCTAGCCGGGTGGCTTACGTTATAAATTTGCTTCGAGGAGAGGCACGCGCCTGGGCTACGGCGCTCTGGGAGCAGAATTCACGGCTCCTAACGGTTTACACTGAGTTTGTGAGGGAGTTCCGACAGGTGTTCGACCACCCTCATAGAGGCGAGACCGCTTCAAGCGTGCTGCTGTCGATAAGACAGGGATGTCGGACTGCAGTGAAGTATGCAGTCGACTTCCGCATCGCGGCAGCGCGAGCCGGCTGGAATGCTGTTGCGCTCCGCGCCGCCTTTGTAAACGGACTGTCTCTGGTCCTTAAGGAGCACCTGGTGGCGAAGGACGAGCCGCGGGATTTAGACGGGTTTATCGACCTGGTTATACGGTTAGACAACCAATTAACAGAACACCGACGGGAGCGAGACGAAGGGCGTGGTCAGGCACAAGCCGTCCCTCTTCCTCCCAGGTCCGAAAGGGAGCCGACTTCCCCACGCTCCACAGCCAGGGCTCTCCACGTGACGACAGCTCCCCCTGCTGACGTTGCTATGGAAACAAGCAGGGCCAAAAAGCGATCAGATCAGAGACAAAGGAGGCTGATCCGTGGAGAGTGTTTTCTCTGCAGCTCAACCGAGCACACACAGAGAGAATTCCCCAAACGGTCAAAACAGCAGTACTCGTCAGAGACTGGGCTAAGGGTGGGTCACAATACCCACGTGGGGAGACCCCGAAAATCTGCACGTATCCCAGTCACAATCCTGAGTGGGGATCTAACCCTTCACGCCCCAGCACTGGTGGACACAGGGTCGGAGGGGAATCTGCTGGATAGCAGATGGGCAAAGGAGGTTGGGCTCCCTCTAGTGGCCTTACCGTCACCATTGTCGGTGCGGGCACTAGATGGCACCCTTCTTCCACTAATCACACACCAGACACAGCCCGTGACTTTGGTTGTATCTGGGAATCACAGGGAGGAGATTGTGTTTTATGTAACACCTTCTACCTCCCGAGTGATTTTGGTTTTCCATGGGTGTTAAAACACAATCCCCGGATTGATTGGCCATCTGGGGGTTGTGGTTCAGTGGAGCGAAACCTGCCACCGGGAGTGTTTAGGATCCTCGGTTCCACCCGGTGTGACAGCTAAGGAGGAGGTTTAGTCCCCCCCAATCTGGCGGGCGGGGCCAGCTGAGTACCATGACCTTGCTGACGTCTTCAGCAAGGAAGCTGGCACTCACGCTGCCCCCACACCGTCCGTACGATTGTGCCATTGATTTGATACCGGGCGCTGAGTACCCGTCCAGCAGGCTGTACAACCTCTCACATCCGGAACGCGAATCAATGGAGACCTACATCCGGGACTCGTTAGCTGCCGGGTTGATCCGGAACTCCACCTCCCCGATGGGTGCTGGTTTCTTTTTGTGGGCAAGAAGGACGGCGGACTCCATCCATGCATTGATTACAGAGGGCTGAACGAGATCACGGTTCGCAACCGATACCCGTTACCTCTGTTGGATTCAGTGTTCACGACCTTGCATGGAGCCCAAATTTTCACAAAATTGGATCTTAGGAATGATTATCACCTGGTTCGGATCCGGGAGGGAGACGAGTGAAAGACGGCATTTAACACCACCGTAGATCACTTTGAGTACCTGTCATGCCGTTCGGACCTCACCAATGCGCCCGCGACGTTCCAAGCATTGGTTAATGACGTCTTGCCGGGACTTCCTGCATCGGTTTGTCTTCATATATCTAGACAATATACTCATCTTTTCTCCGGATCCTGAGACCCATGTCAAGCATGTACGTCAGGTCCTACAGCGTTGTTGGAGAACCGCTGTTTGTGAAGGGCGAGAAGTGCAAGTTCCCACCACACTTCTTTGTCCTTCCTGGGGTTCATATCTCCTCCAACTCCGTCGCCCCTGATCCGTCCAAGGTTGCGGCGGTGAGAGATTGGCCCCAACCAACAAACCGTAGGAAACTGCAACAGTTTCCTCGGTTTTGCAATTTCTACCGGAGGTTCATCAGGGCTACAGTCAGGTAGTTAGCCCCTGACAGCCCTGACCTCCACGAAAGTCCCCTTCACCTGGTCGGATCGGTGCGAAGCCGCGTTTAGGGAGTTGAAACGCCGGTTCTCGCTGCACCGGTTCTGTTGCAGCCCGATCCCAATCGCCAGTTTGCAGTTGAAGTGGAAGCCTCTGACTCCAGGATAGGAGCCGTGCTATCCCAGAGCGGGGAGTCCGACAAGGTTCTCCAGCCATGTGCCTACTTTTCCCGCAGGTTGACCCCCGGCTGAGAAGGAACTATGACATCGGCAATAGGGAACTTCTTGCAGTGAAGGAGGCTCTTGAGGAGTGGAGACACCTGTTGGAGGGAGCATCGGTACCATTTACGGTTTTCACGGACCATCAGAACCTGGAGTACATTCGACCGTCAGGCGTCTGAACCCCAGGCAAGCCCGCTGGTCGCTGTTCTTCGGGGCGTTTTGGACTTTCGGATCACCTACCCCCGCCCCGGGACGAAAAACCAATGACCTGACGCCTGTCCCGGGTGCATGAGATGAGGTCAAGACCGAGCTGTCAGACCCACGGAAACCATCATCTCTGAGTCCACTGTCGTGGCCACCCTCACTTGTGGACGTGG
Source organism: Thalassophryne amazonica (assembly GCF_902500255.1). NCBI lineage: Eukaryota > Metazoa > Chordata > Actinopteri > Batrachoidiformes > Batrachoididae > Thalassophryne > Thalassophryne amazonica. The sequence goes on along the minus strand of NC_047118.1, from coordinate 65,559,653 downwards.
AGAGACCGTCCGGGAGGCCCTGACACGGAGCCCGGACCCAGGGACAGGTCCGAAGGACAAATTGTACGTCCCACCAGAGGCCAAGGGCTGCGGTCTTAGACTTCTGTCACGGTTCCAAGCTCTCCTGTCATCCAGGGGTGCGAAGGACCGTGGCAGTGGTCCGGCAGCGCTTCTGGTGGGCGTCTATGGAGCCGACGTCCGGAGTATGTCCAGGCCTGCACCACCTGTGCCAGGGGCAAAGCTGACCACCACAAGGCCCAAGGCCTCCTCCAGCCTCTGCCCGTGCCTCATCGCCCCTGGTCTCACATCGGCCTGGACTTTGTCACGGGCCTCACCGCCGTCCCAGGGCATGGACTACCATCCTCACGATAGTGGACCCGGTTCTCCAAGGCGGCCCACTTCGTGGCCCTCCCAAAGCTCCCGACAGCCCAGGAGACTGCAGACCTCCTGGTCCATCATGTCGTGCGTCTGCATGGGATTCCATCGGACAATGTCTCGGATCGTGGTCCTCAGTTCTCCTCCCAGGTCTGGAGGATTTCTGCAGGGAACTGGGGGCCACCGTCAGTCTCTCGTCTGGGTACCACAGGCAGGCAGAGCGGACGAACCAGGAGTTGGAGCAGGCCCTCCGCTGCGTGACCTCCGCGCACCCGACGGCCTGGAGTGACCATCTGGCCTGGATCGAGTACGCTCATAATAGCCAAGTTTCATCTGCCACCGGCCTCTCCCCGTTTGAGGTGTGTTTGGGGTACCAGCCCCCATTGTTTCCGCTAGTGGAGGGAGATGTCGGGGTGCCCGCGGTCCAGGCCCATCTGAGGAAGTACCGTCGGGTGTGGCGTACCACCCGCTCTGCCCTGCTCAGAGCCCAGATGAGGGCTAAGGCCCATGCAGACCGCCGGCGTTCCCTGGCCCCTGCATACCAGCCCGGGCAGGAGGTTTGGCTATCCACAAAGGACATCCCCCTGCAGGTGGAATCCCAGAAGCTGAAGGACAGGTACATAGGACCCTTTTCCATACTCAAAGTCCTCAGTCCAGCCGCAGTGAAGCTGAAGCTGCCAGCTTCACTGCGGATACACCCCGTTTTTCATGTGTCAAGACTCAAGCCCTGCCATACCTCACCACTGTGTGCCCCTGGACCGGCGCCGCCTCCTGCCCGGATCATTGACGGGGAGCCCGCATGGACAGTACGCCGGCTCCTGGCGGTGAGGGCTGTGTGGGATCCGGCTCGGTTCTGGACGGGCGTCTCCTATCCTCAAGCCTGCCCACACGTCACCCAACGTGTAATTGACTGTAGTCCCAAACTGATTGTTGTCTGTATTCCGTTGTGCACAATTTACAACATTAAATTGTTACTGTTTGGCTTATCCATTGCCCGTTCTTTTACGCCCCCTGTTGTGGGTCCGTGTTCCTACACTTTCACAACAACTATATAGATTTCATTCATATGTTTTTACATCAGACATGCTTGAACCCTCGTGCGCATGCGTGAGTTTTTCCATGCCTGTCGGTGACGTCATTCGCCTGTGAGCACTCCTTGTGGGAGGAGTCGTCCAGCCCCTCGTCGGAATTCCTTTGTCTGAGAAGTTGCTGAGAGACTGGCTCTTTGCTTGATCAAAATTTTTTTCTAAACCTGTGAGGCACATCAACGTGGACACGGTTCGAAAAATTAAGCTGGTTTTCGGTGAAAATTTTAACAGCTGATGAGAGATTTTGAGGTGATACTGTCGCTTTAAGGACTTCCCACAGTGCGGGATGTCGCGCAGCCTGTTTCAAGCTGAAAACCGCCACATTTCAGGCTCTATTGATCCAGGATGTCGTGAGAGAACAGAGAAGTTTCAGAAGAAGTCGGTTTCAGCATTTTATCCGGATATTCCACTGTTAAAGGAGATTTTTTTAATGAAAGACGTGCGGGCGGATTGCAGCGTTGGCTCGCAGCCGCCGCGACGCTTCGCGACAGGAAAAACACCTCTGTTGGAAGCCTTAAGGACAAGTTGGAACATGTCCAGGTGTTAAACAATTTCTCATATACTCACTCCACTGAAAGCCATCAAAAGCCGCCTGGATTTTACAAATGGTTATCAACACGGAGGTGTTTTTCCTGTGCCGCCGCACCGCGCCGGCTGCGTCCCGACGCGCGGACCCGTCCGCACGTCTTTCATTAAAAAAAATCTCCTTTAACAGTAGAATATCCGGATAAAATGCTGAAACCGACTTCTTCTGAAACTTCTCTGTTCTCTCACGACGTCCTGGATCAATAGAGCCTGAAATGTGGACGTTTTCAGCTTGAAACAGGCTGACGATGGCGCCTGGGAGTGCTGCGCAATGTCCCGCACCGTGGGAAGTCCTTAAAGCGACAGAATCACCTCAAAATCTCTCATCAGCCGTTAAAATTTTCATCGAAAACCAGCTTAATTTTTCGAACTGTGTCCACTTCGATGTGCCTCACAGGTTTAGAAAAAATTTTGATCAAACAAAGCGCCAGTCTCTCAGCAACTTCTTAGACAAAGGAATTCCGATGAGGGGCTGGACGACTCCTCCCACAAGGAGTGCTCACAGGCGAATGACGTCACTGACAGGCGTGGAAAAACTCACGCATGCGCACGAGGGTTCAAGCATGTCTGACGTAAAAACATATGAATGAAATCCATATAGTTTTTGAAAAAAATAAAAAGGACCTATAATTTATTGACAGCCCTCGTACACAGACAAACACTTTCAGACCTATATACAATCAATTCAGAGTCACCATTTCACCTAACATGCATGTCTTCGGAAGTGGGAGGCCGAGACACCTGGAGGGAGCACACGCAAACACGACAAGAACATGCAAACTTCACACAGAAAGGACCAGTTCAGAAGTGAACTTTGGACCTTCTTCCTGTGAGGCAACAGTGCTAACCACTAAGCCACTGTTCCATGCATTACAACAGGCAGGTCAGCATAGTTTTCCTTCCAGAGTTCCTTCAATAGTACAGTTCCTTCATTGATGCAACACATTCTGTAACTCATGATTGGGTGTGATGGTTATGATTGAGATGGTCAGTTGAGACAGTCACGTGCCTGAAAAATCATGGTCGCTGTAGTAATAATATTGTAGAAACTAAGCAATAATATCCATTGGTATGAAGATAGTCAAGACTGTGACAGATAGGTTGTGTAATTATCTCTCTGTAAAGCAAGAAACGTCTGTGTGTGTGTGTGTATGTGGCTCGCATATCTCTCTGTCTGTTTGTCAGATCGACCTCAGCTTTTGGATGGCTTGTGCATGGCCAATCCAGTCTCACAGCAAATCATGATTCAGCAGTACGAAATATACACAATCTATTGGTTCGTGATATTGTGACGAAAAGTGCCTCATTTTCATCACAGCAGCACACATTCATTCTAATTCATTCTAATTCATTCCGTGATGCTGCACAAAATTAAAAGTAAAGCTCCTCTCAAAACGAACCCCTCTCTTCTTTTATTCCATTTACCGGCAGCCGACATCCTTATTGTTGCATTGCTGCCACCTTCTGCGTCAGTCCATTACTGCAGTACTAAATCCTCTCGATGAGCCCAGTGTCACAACTCTTTATTTTTGATTTCAGTCAGTCTGGTGTGGTATTTTGGCCTTATTATGTGGTATTGATCTGGTTCCAGCTTATTAATTAATCAAAAAACCCAGACAGTTTTAATTCATATGAAAGTTTGACTTCTTAGTCTTGTCCCTCCAAATTGGAAGTCTCAAAAACCAGGTTTATTTGTTATTATCTATCGTCCACCTGGTCGTTACTGTGAGTTTCTCTGTGAATTTTCAGACCATTTTGTCTGACTTAGTGCTTAGCTCAGATAAGATAATTATAGTGGGTGATTTTAACATCCCATAGATGCTGAGAATGACTGCCTCAACACTGCATTTAATCTATTATTAGATTCAGTTGGCTTCGCTCAAAATGTAAATGAGCCCACCCACCATTTTAACCGCACTTTAGATCTTGTTCTGACATATGGCATAGAAATTGAAGACTTAACAGTATTCCCTGAAAACCCCCTGTTGTCTGATCATTTTTTAATAACATTTACATTTACTTTAATGGACTACCCAGCAGTGGGGAATAAGTTTCATTACAGTAGAAGTCTTTCTGAAAGCACTGTAACTAGGTTTAAGGATATGATTCCTTCTTTGTTATGTTCTTCAATGCCATATACCAACACAGTGCAGAGTAGCTACCTAAACTCTGTGAGTGAGATAGATTATCTCGTCAATAGCTTTACATCCTCATTGAGCACAACTTTGGATGCTGTAGCTCCTCTGAAAAAGAGAGCCTTAAATTAGAAATGCTGACTCCGTGGTATAAACCCACAAACTCGCAGCTTAAAGCAGATAACCCGTAAGCTGGAGAGGAAATGGTGTCTCACTAATTTAGAAGATCTTCATTTAGCCTGGAAAAAAGAGTCTGTGCTCTATAAAAAAGCCCTCCGTAAAGCTAGGACATCTTACTACTCATCACAATTGAAGAAAATAAGAACAACCCCAGGTTTCTATTTTCAGCACTGTGGCCAGGCTGACAAAGAGTCAGAGCTCTATTGAGCTGAGTATTCCTTTAACTTTAAACTAGTAATGACTTCATGACTTTCTTTTGCAATAAAATTTTAACTATTAGAGAAAAAATTATTCATAACCATCCCAAAGACATTGTTGGGGAAAGTGTAGGAGCACGGACCCACAACAGGGGGTGCAAATGAACGGACAATGGATAAAGCCAAATATAACACTTTACTGTTGTGAAAAATGCACAACAACAACAACAGATTACAATAGTGAGTCAAATACAAGATGTCATGTGGGAGGCTTGAAGATAGGAGACATCAGTCCGAAGTCGAACCGGAACCACACGATTTCCTCCGCACACCGAAACCCCGGAATACTGGAGCCGCCAAGTCCCGAACTCCCAGGTGGCCACTGCCTCCGCGTGTCGGATCTGGTACTGCTGGCGAGGAGCAAACACAGTTAGAAGTGGGTGCGTGTGCACCCAGCAATACGTACGGTGGAAAACCACCTCCTCCTCTCGTCGAATAAAGAGTTCACAAAACGCTCAAGCAACAAAGGGTTATTATCTCACAAACCAGCTGAGGTACGTTACCTTCAAGGTAGAACGATATCTCGGCAAAGAGGTGGAGATGTCGTCTGGCTGATATACCAATGCTGATCCTGTTGAGTGGTGACAGCTGTCAAGGATGATGAGCGTCAGCTGTCACCCTGGCTGCTCCTGTTAGGCGGCAGCGCCCTTCTGGTGCCTGGAGCCCGCACTCCAGGCAGGGCGCCCTCTGGTGGTGGTGGGCCAGCAGTACCTCCTCTTCAGCGGCCCACACAACAGGACCCCCCCCTCAACGGGCGCCTCCTGGCGCCCGACCAGGCTTGTCCGGGTGGCGGCGGTAGAAGTCGGCCAGGAGGGCCGGGGCCCAGGATGAAGCTCTTCTTCACCCAGGAGCGTTCTTCGGGGCCGTACCCCTCCCAGTCCACCAGATACTGGAAGCCCCGGCCCATCCGTCGGACATCCAAGAGCCGGCGCACAGTCCAAGCCGGCTCGCCATCGATGATCCGGGCAGGAGGTGGTGCCGGACCCGGAGTACAGAGGGGTGAGGTGTGATGTGGTTTGATTCGTGACACGTGAAAGACGGGATGGATCCGCAGCGAGGCCGGAAGCTGCAGCCTCACTGCGGCTGGACTGATGACCTTGAGAATTTTGAAGGGTCCTATGTATCGTTCCTGAAGTTTAGGGGAGTCCACTTGCAGGGGTATGTCCTTGGTAGACAACCACACTTCCTGCCATGGACGATACGTAGGGGCCGGGGCCCGCCGTCGGTCTGCATGGGCCTTTGTCCTCCTCCGGGCCTTCAGCAAAGCAGAACGGGCGGCTCGCCACACCCGACGGCACTTCCGCAGGTGGGCCTGGACCGAGGGCACACCGACCTCTCCCTCAACCACCGGAAAACAAACGGGGGCTGATACCTAGGGCCACACCTCAAAAGGGGAGAGGCCGGTGGCTGACGACACTTGGCTGTTGTGGGCATACTCGATCCAGGCCCAGATGGGTACTCCAGGCCGCCGGGTGCGCGGCTGTCACGCAACGCAGGGTCTGCTCCATCTCTTGGTTGGCCCGTTCTGCTTGCCCGTTGGTTTGGGGATGATACCCGGAAGAGAGACTGACCGTGGCCCCCAGTTCCCGGCAGAAGCTCCTCCAGACATGCGAGGGAGAACTGGGGGACCGCGATCGGAGACGATGTCTGTTGGAATCCCATGCAGCCGGACGACGTGGTGGACCAGGAGGTCCGCTGTCTCCTGGGCCGTTGGGAGTTTCGGGAGGGGCCACGAAGTGGGCCGCCTTGGAGAATCGGTCCACTATCGTGAGGATGACGGTGTTGCCCTGGGACGGCGGGAGGCCCGTGACAAATCCAGGCCGATGTGAGACCAGGGGCGATGAGGCACGGGCAAGCGGCTGTAGCAATCCCGATACCTTGCGATGGTCGGCCTTGTCCCTGGCGCAGGTGGTACAGGCCTGGATATAATCCCGGACGTCGGCTTCCAGGGACGCCCACCAGAAGTGCTGCCGGACAACTGCCACGGTTCTTCGCACCCCTGGATGACAGGAGAGCTTAGAGCCGTGACAGAAGTCCAGGACGTTCTGCTCGGTCATCAAATCCAACCGAGTCGTGAAAGCGGTGAGGATCCGCTGCAACTCCACCGATCACCCCTCCTGCGGATGCCTGCGCGCCCTGTTCTTCCATTGGGCCGTTCAACAGCCGGTTGACGCCCCTCGGGATCCATGACGCTGGCCGAGATATCCTGTTGGGGAAAGTGTAGGAGCACGGACCCACAACAGGGGGCGCAAATGAACGGACAATGGATAAAGCCAAATACAACACTTTACTGTTGTGAAAATGGCACAACAACAACAGATTACATAGTGAGTCAAATACAAGATGTCATGTGGGCAGGCTTGAAGATAGGAGACATCAGTCCGAAGTCGAACCGGAACCACACGATTTCCTCCGCCACCGAACCCCGGGAATACTGGAGCCGCCAAGTCCCGAACTCCCAGGTGGCCACTGCCCTCCGCGTGTCGGTATCTGGTACTGCTGGCGAGGAGCAAACACAGTTAGAAGTGGGTGCGGTGTGCACCCAGCAATACGTACGGTGGAAAACCACCTCCTCCTCCGTCGAATAAAGAGTTCACAAAAAACGCTCAAGCAACAAAGGGTTATTATCTCACAACCAGCTGAGGTACGTTACCTTCAAGGTAGAACGATATCTCGGCAAAGAGGTGGAGATGTCGTCTGGCTGATATACCAATGCTGATCCTGTTGAGTGGTAACAGCTGTCAAGGATGATGAGCGTCAGCTGTCACCCTGGCTGCTCCTGTTAGGCGGCAGCGCCCTCTGGTGCCTGGAGCCCGCACTCCAGGCAGGGCGCCCTCTGGTGGTGGTGGGCCAGCAGTACCTCCTCTTCAGCGGCCCACACAACAGACATATCTTTATGTTCGGCTGCCTTCAGTAATGCTGGTATTTGGCTAGACTCTTTCGCTCCGATTCTTCTGTCTGAGTTACTTTCATTAGTTACTTCCTCCAAACCATCAACATGTCTATTAGACCCCATTCCTACCAGGCTGCTCAAGGAAGCCCTACCATTAGTTAATGCTTCGATCTTAAATATGATCAATCCATCTTTATTAGTTGGCTATGTACCACAGGCTTTTAAGGTGGCAGTAATTAAACCATTACTTAAAAAGCCATCACTTGACCCAGCTATCTTAGCTGATTATAGGCGAATCTCCAACCTTTCTTTTCTCTCAAAAATTCTTGAAAGGGTAGTTGTAAAACAGCTAACTGATCATCTGCAGAGGAATGGTCTATTTGAAAAGTTTCTGTCAAGTTTCAGAATTCATCATAGCACAGAAACAGCATTAGTGAAGGTTACAAATGATCTTCTTATGGCCTCAGACAGTGGACTCATTTCTGTGCTTGTCCTGTTAGACCTCAGTGCAGCTTTTGATACTGTTGACCATAAAATTTTATTACAGAGATTAGAGCATGCCATAGGTATTAAAGGCACTGCGCCGCGGTGGTTTGAATCATATTTATCTAATAGATTACAAGTTGTTCATGTAAATGGGGAGTCTTCTTCACAGACTAAGGTTAATTATGGAGTTCCACAAGGTTCTGTGCTAGGACCAATTTTATTCACTTTATACATGCTTCCCTTAAGCAGTGTTATTAGAAAGCATTGCTTAAATTTTCATTGTTACGCAGATGACCCCCAGCTTTATCTGTCCATGAAGCCAGAGGACACACACCATTTAGTTAAACTGCAGGAATGTCTTTCAGACATAAAGACATGGATGACCTCTAATTTCCTGCTTTTAAATTCAGATAAAACTGAAGTTATTGTACTTGGCCCCACAAATCTTAGAAACATGGTGTCTAACCAGATTCTTACTCTGGATGGCATTACCCTGACCTCCAGTAATACTGTGAGAAATCTTTGAGTCATTTTTGATCAGGATATGTCCTTCAATGCACATATTAAGCAAATATGTAGGACTGCTTTTTTGCATTTGCACAATATCTCTAAAATTAGAAAGGTCTTGTCTCAGAGTGATGCTGAAAAGCTAATTCATGCATTTATTTCTTCTAGGCTGGACTACTGTAATTCATTATTATCAGGTTGTCCTAAAAGTTCCCTGAAAAGCCTTCAGTTAATTCAAAATGCTGCAGCTAGAGTGCTGACAGGGTCTAGAAGGAGAGAGCATATTTCACCCATATTGGCCTCTTTTCATTGGCTCCCTGTTAATTCCAGAATAGAATTTAAAATTCTTCTTCTTACTTGTAAGGTTTTGAATAATCAGGTCCCATCTTATCTTAGGGACCTCATAGTACCATATCACCCCAATAGAGCGCTTCGCTCTCAGACTGCAGGCTTACTTGTAGTTCCTAGGGTTTGTAAGAGTAGAATGGGAGGCATAGCCTTCAGCTTTCAGGCTCCTCTCCTGTGGAACCAGCTCCCAATTCAGATTAGGGAGACAGACACCCTCTCTACTTTTAAGATTAGGCTTAAAACTTTCCTTTTTGAAAAAGCTTATAGTTAGGGCTGGATCAGGTGACCCTGAACCATCCCTTAGTTATGCTGCTATAGACTTAGACTGCTGGGGGGTTTCCCAAGATGCACCCAGTGTTTCTTTTTATTCACCTCTTTTTGCTCTGTATGCACCACTCTGCTTTTAATCATTGGTGATTGATCTCTACTCTCTTCCACAGCATTTCTTTTTCCTGATTCTCTCCCTCAGCCCCAACCAGTCCCAGCAGAAGACTGCCCCTCCCTGAGCCTGGTTCTGCTGGAGGTTTCTTCCTGTTAAAAGGGAGTTTTCCCTTCCCACTGTCGCCAAGTGCTTGCTCATAGGGGGTCGTTTTGACCGTTGGGGTTTTTCTGTAATTATTGTATGGCTTTTGCCTTACAATATAAAGTGCCTTGGGGCAACTATTTGTTGTGATTTGGCGCTATATAAATAAAATTGATTTGATTTGATGGTCTTTTATTTAATTAGAATTTTTTATCTCCCAGTTTTCTATAGGAATACAACCATCGTACCGGCACTGCACTAGTAATATCAGTGCAAATGTCATCACCTTGTTTAGATACAATGTCTTCAAAACAACACAGTTCATTACCTGGTGGAACAGGACGTTTCACCCCAATGACTTTAGACACCAGTGACCTTGACCTTCACCCAAATGTTTGACCATTGGCTGATCTTGCCAGGGCAATTCTAGACTCTGCCTACAAATGTGTGTCAAGTTTGGTATTAATATTGTTGAAAATCAAATACCTTGGCCATGACCCCAGTGACCTGGTTTGGTAGAAATCAGTCAAAGGACCTGGATTGGATCATTTGACAGGTATTGACCTTGCATGGGCAATTTAGCAATCAACCTACATTTCAGTGCCAATTTTGGTGCAAATCAAAGAAGAGGAAAAAAACTAAATTAAGATGTTTGATCCCAATTATCTTGTCATGACCCTTACCTCAGTGATTGACCTTTGACATATTTGATCCTGCTTGGGCATTTCAGGAAGCCACCTACCTGTGTTCACCATGTGTGCCAAGTCTGATGCAAATCGAAGTAAAAATCAAATCAGTTGTCCTTTCACACAAATGAACTTAACCTTTGCCAAAATGAAACCTTTAAGGTCATTGCCAGGTCTAATCTAGGGGATTAGCCCTGGCAATTAAGGGAGGTGATGGTCTAGTGGTTAAGGTGTTGGGCTTGAGTCCAGAAGATCATGGGTTCAAATCCCCGCCTGACTGGAAAATTACTAAGGACCCTTGGGCAAGGCCTTTAATCCTCTATTGCTCCTGGTGTGTAGTGAGCGCTTTGTATGGCAGCACCCTGACATCGGGGTGAATGTGAAGCATAATTGTAAAGCGCTTTGAGCATCTGATGCAGATGGGAAAGCGCTATATAAATGCAGTCCATTTAACCTACACCCACATACCAAGTTTGATCAAAATCAATCAAAGGATCTGGGAGAAGTAAGAGAATAAGCAAACAGACATGCATGAGACCATAATCTTCTTTTTCACAGGCCACATCCAGCCCTGGAGCCGCCAGTTTGAGACTTCTTTGTTCGAGGAAGATTTATTAACCTCACCACCAGCTTTACTTTAGCAGCATCCTCCACAAAATTGGTCAAACAACTTCATCTTAGATATATTTTCCAAGAAATTCTTTGTGTCTTAATAAATAGCTGAACAAGCTCCAAAAAAGCCGCCGTAACAGTAATGTTTTGCAGCGGCTCTTTCCTTATAGTATCTTTGAAATCAAGTGTAAAGCAGAGGCATACATGATCAAACAGTGTATGTGAGTACACTGTGAAGTGAGTGATTTGGAGAAAAGTAAGAGGGGTTTGGATATGTTGGAGGAGGTGATCCTCCCTTGGGCACAGCCATGGAGCATGTGAAGTGGTAAGGCCGCTGAATCAGGTCACATGAAATCAGTCAGGAGTGCCACAGATGCTCCGTGTGATGATCGGCCTACGATCCCACAGGGGTGTCTCCCTGGGGGTAGATGCACCCAGACTGATGACCCGTTGCATGTTTTGTTTGGATGATGTTTTGGGTTTTGTTCTGCAGGTTTGGATGAGCTATCACAGTACAGAAGCTCAGTCTGTTAAATGTCATAAAATCGTAAAAATATACTTCACAGCCCGACACCACATCTTGTAATTTCTTCTTTAGCCGACCAATAGTCGTACATATTTGAGAAGGTGAAACCAATCAAAACTGGACATTTTTGCTTGATGAACGACTTAATGGTAAAGTAATAATGAAACAGCAGGTGATTATTTTCCTGTCTGTTGATTAATAGTTTCAGCGTTATATATTGGCGAACAGTTTGCACAGACTGAGAGCTTCCTGTGATACAAACAGACAGCTATGTGAAAGAGAACGCCGAGTGTTTGTGTGCCAGACATGCAGCCTGAGAAATCTAATTGCCTTTAATGGATCTTCGACTTTCAATTAGGACGCTCTGCTTGTCCGGTTCCAGCACTGACACAGAAGGACATTAACACTTTAGCTGTCTGACCATATTCTCTAAGCTCCCACATCAACATTATGCAGATGACCTATTTTTCTTGCAGCACTGAGAATATTTACGAGGTCTATTAGATAATAAAGCGACCCTTTTATTATTTTTTTTAACTATATGGATTTGAATGACGTGCGATTACACCAGTCATGCTTGAACCCTCATGCGCATGCGTGAGTTTTTTCACGCGTGTCGGTAACGTCATTTCCCTGTGGGCAGGCCTTGAGTGAGATGTGGTCCCGCCCTCTCGGCTGAATTCCTTTGTTTCACACGCTGCTCGAGACGGCGCGCGTTGCTTTATCAAAATTTTTTCTGGACCTGTGAGGAATATCCGAGTGGACACTATTCGAAAAATTAAGGTGGTTTTTGGTGAAAGGTTTAATGGCTGATGAGAGATTATGGGGTGTTTCTGTCGGTGTAAGGACTTCCCATGGAGCGGGACGTCGTGCAGCGCTTCCAGGCGCCGTCTTCGGCCTGTTTTCGAACCTGAAAACATCCTAATTTAAGGCTTAATTAACCCAGGACGTCGTGAGAGAACAGAGAAGATTCAGAAGAGGCCGGCATGAGGACTTTATGCGGACATTCCACTGTTTAAGGACATTTTTTAATGAAAGACGTGCGCGTAAATTCGCCGAGTTGTTTCCGTGACGACTCGGCAAATCTGTATGCACCGCGACAGGAAAAACACCTCCGTGTTGAAAACCATTTGTAAAATTCAGGCGGCTTTTGATGGCTTTCAACAAGTGAGTAACTGAGAAATTGTTTAACAGCTTGGGCATGTTCCAACTTTCCCGTTAAGGTTTCCAACAGAGGTGTTTTTCCTGTCGCGACTCCCCGCGGTCGGGTCCGGCCCGACATGCGACTCTGCCCACATGTTCTTTCATTACAAATGTCAGTTAACAATGGAATGTCCGAATAAACTCCTCATGCCGACTTCTTCTGAAAGTTCTCTGTTCTCTGACGACTTACTGGGTCAACAGAGCCTGAAATGTGGAAGTTTTCAACTTGAAATGGCAAGACGCTGACGCCTCGAAGTGCAGATCGTCGTCAGGCGCCGTGGGCCGTCCTTACGGCGACACTACCAGACCAAATCTCTCATCAGCCATTAAAATTTTTTACCGAAAACCAGCTGAATTTATCGAATGGTGTCCACTCAGTTGTGCCTTACAGTTTTGAAAAATTTTTTGATCAAACAAAGCAGCAGTCTCTGAGCCATTCCTAAACAATGAAAAAATCGAAAGAGGGTGGGCCACTCACTCAAAGACTGCCCACAGGTGAATGACGTAACCGACAGGCGTGAAAAACTCTCGCATGCCCACGAGGGTTCAAGCATGTCTGATGTAATCACACGTGATTCAAATCCATATGGTTTTTGAAAAAAATAATAAGGTCGGATACTTTTCTAATAGACCTCATATATTGTGCCTTGCATGTGTGCAAACTATTTTGCGTCAAGCTGATAGCGGTCCACATCCAATAAAACAATTCTTGTGCTGAAGTCTGAACCAAACTAAATGGGCACTTGTGTAGTTCCTTTTCCTGATGAAGACTTATCCCTGTAGATCAGTGGTGTCCAAACTATTCCAGAAAGGGCAGAGAGGGTGCAGGTTTTCTTTGCAGCCACTGTCTCCAGCAGGTGATTTCACTGATGAACTCATCCCACCTGCTCAAAATGATGTTAATCAGTGAAATCACCTGCTGGAGTCAGTGGCTGCAAAGAAAACCTGCACCCTCTCGGCCCTTTCTGGAATAGTTTGGACACCACTGCTGTAGATGGTGCCATGTTGATTAGAATTCTTCACTGCTGGGATCAGTTTCAGGTTGACTTTGGGTCAAACATGGGTGCCATGTGGAACAAACTATTTCGATTCCCAGTAACGCCGTATTGAAAGATCTCACATCAAAAAAGGATGAACCCTGGCAGAGAGCACAATAATGGAGCTCCCTAAGGCACTATCTCACTGGGCTGTGACTGTTGTTGGTGGTGGTGGAGACACCAAATTGCGAGGGAAAACGTTGAATTAGTGACAAATTTTCAGTTGGTATCTCACTGAACTGGTACTAACATCATGCTAGCGCATGTCGCCTGAATGTAGGCAGAATAGTGCACAGACTCGTGTCAAAAATGCCCACATACATATCGCACAAGTGCCGCTTTAATGCCACATAGCAGTCTCGAGAATGCTGAGAGCGGCTTTTGCAGGTGCAAGGATTGCTGATTTGTGTGTGAATGCCATGCAGCACTCTCATGGATGCCGAATGCCACTTGCAGTTAAACGATTGACACATTGTGAACAAAGTGCTGAGGATGGTTGTGGGCTGGTATTATCCTGTAATTATGTGAAAAGAGGCTGTGGAAATTCCCCCAACTGTAGCCAGAAAGGCACAGTCCTGTAAATAATAATAACATACATAATAATAAATAAATAATAAATAACGATTTCTAATTATATGAAAAAACCTAGCGTGGCTCCACGGAGGAGAAAAACAGGAAGAAAAATGTGGACAGCACATTCACCCACTTGTAGTATGATGTCTCCACTGGATCCACTCTCCTGTCCTCTTCTTCTCCAGATCCAACCAAAGTGCTCCACGATGCTCCACAACATGTAGCACAATGTCCAGCAGCACTTCAGGGATGTGCATCAATAGATTGCTTTATTGCCAATAATATATTAAGTCCCTTCAGCTGGTCCCTTTGTTTTTTGCTGTATTTTTTTTTACCTGGGGTCACCACAGCAGATTTGTGGTGGATCTGCATGTTGATTTGTCACGGATCATGCACAAAGTCCTCCTCCTCCTCAGGACTCCTGTGTGCACAGTGGGTTGGAGCCAGGAGGCAGCATATAACTTTCATTGTGCTCCTCAATTAACAAGAAATTAATGCACAAGTCCCAGATCGAGTGGGCAGAAGTCTTGAAGCCTGCTGCAACTCTGTGCATGGCCGATGGTGGCAGCAGACGCCGGGTCTGACTTGATCGACCACTTCCAGATGGGCTGTTCTTCTCCAGTCATCTCCGCTGTTTTGCCATGCTTCCCATGGCAGCTTGTGCATGTCCTCCCATGAGGAATATCACATCCTCATTTTTGTCTGCAATTACCCACCATGTAGTTTCATCCTTTGTCAACCCCTCATTCTTTGTCAAGTTCCTCACATGCTCGAGCTGAGGGGAAGCACGCCACAATGGCAGAGATGAGCGAGAGGAACAGCTGCTGCTGCCAGGCTTGGCCACAGTTGCAGGACATCAAGACTTCTAGACTTATGCATTTAATGTTGTTTGTTTATGTTTTTTTATTAAGGCACACGATTCTGCAGGAGTGTAACATAGCACTAAGTCGCTTTAAATCTTTTTTTATCTGGAGTGCTCGCTCTGTCTCTCTCTCTCTCTCTCTCTGAGAATGTGTGGTGGGAGTTATTTGATGTGCTCAGGAACAGTGAGGAATTATGATGACATGCTTTCATTAAATGACACACTGCTCAGTTCCAACTCCAACAGCGCACGTACGGTCTATCCAGAAAGTATTCACTGCACTTTACTTTTTTGCCATTTTGTTATGTTACAGCCTTATTCCAAAATGGAGTAAATTAATTTTTTTCCATCAAAATTCTACACACAACACCCCATAATGACAACACGAATAGTTTTGGAAATTTTGCAAATTTATTAAAAATAAAAACTAAGAAATCTCACATACATACACTCAACAAAAATATAAATGCAACACTTTTGGTTTTGCTCCCATTTTGTATGAGATGAACTCAAGATCTAAAACTTTTCCACATACACAATATCACCATTTCCCTCAAATATTGTTCACAAACCAGTCTAAATCTGTGATAGTGAGCACTTCTCCTTTGCTGAGATAATCCATCCCACCTCACAGGTGTGCCATATCAAGATGCTGATTAGACACCATGATTAGTACACAGGTGTGCCTTAGACTGTCCACAATAAAAGGCCACTCTGAAAGGTGCAGTTTTGTTTTATTGGGATACCAGTAGGTATCTGGTGTGACCACCATTTGCCTCATGCAGTGCAACACATCTCCTTCACATAGAGTTGATCAATTGTCAATTGTGGCCTGTGGAATGTTGGTCCACTCCTCTTCAATGGCTGTGCGAAGTTGCTGGATATTGGCAGGAACTGGTACACGCTGTTGTATACGCCGGTCCAGAGCATCCCAAACATGCTCAATGGGTGACATGTCCGGTGAATATGCTGGCCATTCCAAGAATTGTGTACAGATCCTTGCAACATGGGGCCGTGCATTATCCTGCTGCAACATGAGGTGATGTTCTTGGATGTATGGCACAACAATGGGCCTCAGGATCTCGTCACGGTATCTCTGTGCATTCAAAATGCCATCAATAAAATGCACCTGTGTTCTTCGTCCATAACAGACGCCTGCCCATACCATAACCCCACCGCCACCATGGGCCACTCGATCCACAACATTGACATCAGAAAACCGCTCACCCACACGACGCCACACACGCTGTCTGCCATCTGCCCTGAACAGTGTGAACTGGGATTCATCCGTGAAGAGAACACCTCTCCAACGTGCCAAACGCCAGTGAATGTGAGCATTTGCCCACTCAAGTCGGTTACGACGACGAACTGGAGTCAGGTCGAGACCCCGATGAGGACGACGAGCATGCAGATGAGCTTCCCTGAGACGGTTTCTGACAGTTTGTGCAGAAATTCTTTGGTTATGCAAACCGATTGTTTCAGCAGCTGTCCGAGTGGCTGGTCTCAGACGATCTTGGAGGTGAACATGCTGGATGTGGAGGTCCTGGGCTGGTGTGGTTACACGTGGTCTGTGGTTGTGAGGCTGGTTGGATGTACTGCCAAATTCTCTGAAACGCCTTTGGAGATGGCTTATGGTAGAGAAATGAACATTCAATACACGAGCAACAGCTCTGTTTGACATTCCTGCTGTCAGCATGCCAATTACACGCTCCCTCAAATCTTGCGACATCTGTGGCATTGTGCTGTGTGATGAAACTGCGCCTTTCAGAGAGGCCTTTTATTGTGGGCAGTCTAAGGCACACCTGTGCACTAATCATGGTGTCTAATCAGCATCTTGATATGGCACACCTGTGAGGTGGGATGGATTATCTCAGCAAAGGAGAAGTGCTCACTATCACAGATTTAGACTGGTTTGTGAACAATATTTGAGGGAAATGGTGATAATGTGTATGTGGAAAAAGTTTTAGATCTTTGAGTTCATCTTATACAAAATGGGAGCAAAACCAAAAGTGTTGCGTTTATATTTTGTTGAGTGTAAGTATTCACACCCTTTGCTCAACAATGTGTTGATGCACCTTTGGCAGCAATTACAGCCTTACATCTTCTTGAATATGATGCCACTAGCTTGGCACACCAATCTTTGGGCAGTTTTGCTCATTCCTCTTTGCATCACCTCTCAAGCTCCATCAGGTTGGATGGGAAGCATCAGTGCAGAGACATTTGCAGATCTCTCCAGAGATGTTCAATCTGATTCAGGTCTGGGCTCTTGCTGGGCCACTCAAGGACATTCACAGAGATGTCCTGAAGCCACTCCTTTGATATTTTGACTGTGTGCTTAGGGTCATTTTTCTGCTGAAAGATGAACCGTCACCCAAGTCTGAGGTCAAGAGCGCTCTGAAGCAGGCTTTCATCCAGGATGTCTCTGTACATTGCTACATTAAACTTTCCCTCAATCCTGATGGGTCTCCCAGTTCCTGTCACTGAAAAACATCCCCACAGCATGATGCTGCCACCACCATGCTTCACTGTAGGGATGGTGCCTGGTTTCCTCCAAACATGATGCCTGGCATTCATACCAAAGAGTTTTGTTTGTCATGGTCTGAGAGTCCTTCAGGTGCCTTTTGGCAAACTCCAGGTGGGTTGCCATGTGCCCTTTACTGAGGAGTGGCTTCCATCTGGCCACTCTACCATACAGGCCTGGTTGGTGGATTGCTGCAGAAATGGTTGTTCTTCTGGAAGGTTCTCCTCTCTCCACAGAGGAATGCTGATGCTCTGACAGAGTGACCATCAGGTCCTTGGTCACCTCCCTGTCTAAGGCCCTTCTCCTCAATCAGTCAGTTTAGAAGGGCGGCCAGCTCAAGGAAGAGTCCTGGTGGATCTGAGCTTCTTCCATTTACAGATGATGGAGGCCACTGTACTCATTGGGACCTTCAAAGCATCAGAAATGTTCCTGTACCCTTCCCCAGATTTGTTCCTCAAGATAATCCTGTCTTGGAGGTCTACAGACAATTCCTTTGACTTCATGCTTGGTTTGTGCTCTGACATGCACTGTCAGCTGTGGGACCTTATATGTAGACAGGTGTGTGCTTTTCTAAATCATGTTCAGTCAACTGAATTTACCCCAGGTGGACTCCAATTAAGCTGTAGAAACATCTCAAGGATGATCAGTGGAAACAGGATGCACCCGAGCTCAATTTTCAGCTTCATGGCAAAGGCTGTGAATACTTATGTACATGTGATTTAGTTTTTTGTTGTTATTACATTTGCAAAAAAAAAAAAAAAAAAAAAATTCACATGGGGTATTGTGAAAGTGAAGCGCTCTGAATACTTTCTGGATGCGCTGTATTCTAAACTCTTATAATTACTGATGTTATATAATAAAATCAAAGCCTGTAATGTTAAAGCATATATTCCTGGGGTTATAAATGACTCCACAGAACCTTCCATTATCCTCACTACACCAGTGGGTCAGTTTCTGTTAAAAAATAAAATACCAAGCAAACAAACCTGTGGGACAATAGATATTCATGGTAGGACATAGTTTCTTGATTAAAACATATCACAATGGCACATATAAATATTTGGTTAAGGTAATAAATGACGCCACTCATTTGCCTGAAGGTTAAGGATGTCTACAGTATTTTATGGGGAACTTAAAACTTTTATGGGGAACATCTTAAAACTATCCTGCTGCAGGCACTTTTTAACTCATGTGTAAATCTCATGTGTAAATCTCCATCCACAAAATCACTTTTTCAAATGTGCAAAAACTTGGTAGTAACAAGAAGCCATGTCAGGTGAATACAGTGGGTGAATGCTCCACATTTCTGTGCAGCTGATGTTTTACTTTAACAGAAGTGAAGTTGTGTATGGTCTTGGTGGAACTTCTGCCCCCTAATGGACAGGTATGGTACAGCATGATATTCATCAGTCATCTGTAGAAGACTGTGATCAGACAGTAATCACCTTGATGGACCGCTTGGATTTTGGAGAGCGAGGGTGTTTGCACTCACCAGTTCTTGTTTGCTTTGTGGGCCATCGTAATAGAACCAGGTTTCAACACAGTTTATCAGTCCAGAGTGGACTGATGACATTATGCAGTTATGTAGACAATGTTGTACAGTTATGCAAATGACTGCAGTACTTATCGAATATGAAAAAAAAAAAAAACACCATCTTCTATCATGGTAAAGTTAAAGTGTTAACCTCAAAACTATATGAGTTAATGTCAACAGCAGCGCTGATGTTATGTCTGGAGAATGTCTCTCTGTTTAAAACAGTGGATATAAAATGAGACATTTGTCCAAAACAGACACCTATGAATAAACATTTGAATGAACACATTAGAACATCTGCTTATTCTTGACCATTTGCACAGAGGAAGTGAGACTCCCTCCTCCTCCTCTGCTCAAGCAGGAATGCTGTAATTGAAACCACGTGTCTTATTGAAACACACTCTGCAAAGTCTGACTGACAAACATCATGATCGCCCATTCTGAGGTACACAAGGCACTCCAACACCCATCTGCAAGGGCACAATTTAGAACTAGAAATTGTGCGAAAAAGTGCAAGGCCCGCAGGGCTGTAGCCCATAGGCCGGGGGTCTGGAGGCTGCTTTAGGCCCCCAGAAGCCAACAGTTCTAGATAAGCTCAGATGCATTCTGAGCATCCAGAACAGTAATTTTAATGTTTTGAGAAGACCATAAAGTGGACACCATTTGACATGCAATTTGAAACTGTGGAAACAGGTGTTGTAAACAAGTCAATGCTGCTAAAATACAAACTTGCAGAAACAAAGATACTACGAGGTCTATTAGAAAAGAATCCGACCTTATTATTTTTTTAAAAAACCATATGGATTTGAATCACGTGTGATTGCGTCAGAGAAGCTTGAACCCTCGTGCGCGTGCGTGAGTTTTTTCATGCCTGTCGGTTGCGTCATTCGCCTGTGAGCAGGCTTTGAGTGAGGTGTGGTCCACCCTCTTGGCGGATTTTTTATTGCAAATAAATGTCTGAATGATTTGGAGCTTTGCTGCATCAATTTTTTTCCAGAAACTGTGAGAGACCTCCAGGTGGACACCATTTGAAAAATTAATATGGCTTTCAGGGACGATTTTATGGGGATTAAACAGATTGACCATTGACCATATGGCCATTGACAGGCTGACACCCTGCTGAAACAACCAGATCATTTCCAACGTGAAGGCTTTGTTGATCCGGGACCTCGTTTGACTTTCACAAAAAGGCAGAAGATGTGGACATCAGCACTTTTTCGGTACATTCCACCGTTACAGGAGTTTTTTTCATGGAAAGAAAAGCGGACGGACGCGCCACGGAGCCGTTCATTACGCGGGACAAAACCACCTCGGTGTTGGTCTCACAGGACGGCTTTCAGGTGGATTTCAGATTGTGAATATCTGATTGTGATTGTGCATGAGCTGGACATGCCCCAACATGTCCTGTAAGCTTCATCACGACGTTTCTTTGGGCCGAGCGGCTGCACCGCGACGCGCGGAACTCCTCCGCACGTCTGTCTTAATGTGCCGAAAAAGTGCTGATGTCCACGTCTTTTCATAATTCCTGTGCTAGTCAGATGACATATCGGTTGCGGCGGAGCTGCATGGCGCAAAGAAACACCGTGATGAAGCTTACAGGACATGTTGGGGCATGTCCAGCTCATGCACAATCACAATCAGATATTCACACGACTGGAAAGCAACCAGAATCCGTCTGAAATCCACCTGAAAGCCATCCTGAGAGACCAACACCGAGGTGGTTTTGTGCCACGTAATGAACGGCTCTGTGGCGCGTCCCTCCGCTTTTCTTTCCATGAAAAAAACTCCTGTAACGGTGGAATGTGCTGGAAAAAGTGCTGATGTCCACATCTTCTGCCTTTTTGTGAAAGTCAGACGAGGTCCCGGATCAACAAAGCCTTCACGTTGGAAATGATCTGGTTGTTTCAGCGGGGTGTCAGCCTGTCGATGGGGGCTGGGAGCGCACTGCGCTCTCAGCAGTTGTGGGCCGTCCTTAAAGCGGCAGTAACACTCCGTAATCTGTTTAATCCCCATAAAATCGTCCCTGAAAGCCACATTAATTTTTCGAACGGTGTCCACCTAGAGGTCTCTCACAGTTTCTGGAAAAAAATTGATGCAGCAAAGCTCCAAATCATTCAGACATTTATTCGCAATAAAAATCCGCCGAGAGGGGTGGACCACACCTCACTCAAAGCCTGCTCACAGGCGAATGACGCAACCGACAGGCATGAAAAAACTCACGCATGCGCACGAGGGTTCAAGCTTATCTGACGCAATCACACGTGATTCAAATACATATGGTTTTTTAAAAAAATAATGAGGTCGGATACTTTTCTAGTAGACCTCGTATTCTGACATGGTTTGTACATAAGACTGGCATAGCATGTTTCAAGTACACACATATATGTCACATATATGTCAGAAGGTGGGGGGAACATACCATATTCTGTCCCCCCTGGTTGAAAAGGTGGGGGGACATGTCCCCCCTATCCCCCACCAAATTGCGCCCATGCCCATCTGATATTTCTGATATATTTGTTGTCTGTGACACATTTGTAATCCAAATAAAAAATGCTGCAATTAACACATTTGCAAAAGACAAAATATAAAGAAATTGAAGTTATAGAGCCACAAACACAACAACATATAGGAATATGCAACAGCATTTCACAAAATACTTAATGAATTAAAGAGAAAACATTTCAGAACAATGCAGAGAACACCAGAGTAAATGTTATTGACATGCACTGTAAAATATTTTTCGCATTTAAATGTCTATTGTCATTTTAAAATGTTACTGTGTTGTCCTGTTTGCAACAATGCTGTTGTGTTTTGTACTTCAGAGACCACCTTAAATGTTATTAAAAAGCACTGAAAAAATAGCCATTTAAACCTTTTTGTGGTGGCCATTTGCATTTTAAAATGTTATTGTGTTGTCCTAAATTTCCTTGCAAAAATGTTGTGTTTTGCACTTTTGACCACACAGTTGTCCAAATTTTCCTTGCAAAACGGTTTGCACCTCAGATCACATTAAACATTATTGAAATGTACTGTAAAACATGAATCCCGTTTAAATGCTTTTGTGGTGTCCATATGCATTTAAAAAATGTTACAATGTTTTCCTAATTTCCGTTGCACAATGTGTTTTGCACTTCAGACCACCTTACTCGTTACTAAAATGTATTGTCAAACATCACTTTCATTTAAATGTTATCATGGTATCTAATTGCATTTTAGAATATTATTGCGTTGCCGTTTGATTTGTATTATAAAATGGTGAGTTTTGCACTTCAGGGCCATGTGAATGACGCGCTTCGGGCTGAGTAGCGGAGCTGTGATCGATACACTAGCATGATAAAGTTAAATATAACAAAACTATGATTTCTGCTTAACACTTCAAAATAGAAGAAATCCCTCCGAAAAAAATCAATGTTTACAGTTTAAGTACGTGAGGTAATTTTATTTTGAAGAAAAAAATCTGCGGCGTTTCCGGCGTTGGTGTAGTTGTGTGCTGTTAACTTGACGGCGCTGGGAGCGGACAGCAGGCGTTTATTTGGACGGTTGTCGTTAAACGGCGCTCACACCGCCGTTCCGGACGGAAAGGCGGCGGAGGACTGAGGCGTAAATGGCTGCAACATTTCCAAAAAGAAGCCGCTGTCCGTGAGTCAGACCTCAGTACCAAATGCATCTCAGAAAATAGGGCGCACATTTGCCATAAATTAGACGCACACAGCGGAAGTTTGTGGGAGCGATTTGTGGGGATTTACTGCAGCCATGGACGAGGAAAACCAAGGTACGCCTCATTATTTTCTGTTTTGTGCAGCGCACATCACACACGCGCACGTGATGAAATGATTAATCGATTAGCCGATCAATGAAAACAATTATCATTTTAATCAACCCAGTGCCAGAATGGTCACAATAAAGAATTAGTGGTGTTATCTTTTTAATTAAGCAACATCCCAAAGTTTAACCGGTTCCAGCTTCACAAATATGAATATTTGATGACTGAGTGAGTTTTGTACCACTGTAAAATTTATATATTTAGGTTTTGGACTGTAGGTCAGACAAAAAAGTTTGGATCTGTGATTTTTTTTTTCTTGTTTTCTGTTTTTTTTTTTTTTTTTTTTACATGAAGTGATTCATTGAATAACAAGACACTTGATAGATACAATTGTTATTGCAAAGTTGAATTGTTGTATGCAATATTTAGTTTGCAAATAAAAATATTGCAGGTTATTTTCCTTGGAAGACTTCTGAGCAACATTATAAAGTCATCCTAACCATCACCACCAGCACTACTAATACTGTTGCTGTTGCTTATGATGATGATACTGACGGTGATGTTTTCTTCCACATTCATTCATTCTTTCTTTCATTCAGCACCTTTAAATCCTCACACTTAATTGCTTAATGTGACTTATGTCTTCATTTAATTATAGTTTGCCTTTTTGTTGTTGCTTCACACATATCGGAGGCTTGTCTGTGCACTTTACTTTGCTTCACACAGTCATTACAAAGTGTTGAAAACAGCACCTTCAAAATGTCATTGCAACGCAGGCATGAATGATTATTAATGAATTAAAGAGGTAATAGAGCTAAAGGACGCACCAACCCACAGCATGTTTGCACAGAATAAGAGGAAGTGCATGAGTGATGAAGGGATTAAACGGTGATGAATAAAAGGACAATTTGATGTGATGGTTCATGTGGCTGCGGGAGGTGAAGACAGGACAGGCTGGTGCACAGTGTTCACCTTCTTGTGCTTAGATGAAGAGGTGAAACTCGTCTCTGATGATGTGACAGGTGTCATGAAGCACTTTAACAATACAGATCTGCCCTTCAGCCTTTTCTTGGTGCCTCCTCTGTGAGCAGCGACTCATCACAGACAAGAAGTGCTGATGGTTCTACAACCTTCACCTGATTTGGATGTAAATGCCCTCAAATTAAAGCTGACAGTCTGCACTTGGTTATTATTTGCCTTCAGTGCTGTAAAAACATCAAATGCTCCAGTTTATTTGATTTGACAAACAGACCAGAATTCAAAGACACTTGGTTTGCAGTAATATAATGCTGGGAAATTAGAAAATTCTCACACAAGAAGAAGAAATCTGTCAAAATGAAGTGTTTTCCTTTTCAGCGTTGCATGAAAGGAATGAGGTCAACCCCTGCGTGTGTGCTGGGTCATTTTCTAACATGTCCTTCAGCGTTGCAACCTGGCATTCAGCAGTAACATGCAGGCAAAATACATAATAAATCTCATCAGAAGCAGTTTTATTAGGGGTGGTCTTCTCTGTCTTATTTGTGGGGAATCGAATGTCCTGACTTGAGTCAGCTATCCTGACCGTTTATCAAACATATTGGATGTTGTGCGTCACCTGCTAGTTGAGTTTTTTTTTTTTTACCCTCTATTTGAACTCATCCTCAGCCAAATTGATTGATTATGTTTGCCAAAGATGTTGCTGCTGTCCAAGCCGTCAGAATTTGTGTCATGTCGTGAAGTCTTTGGGCCCTACATGTTGCAGATCTGCAGGTTGTGGCTGTGGCCTGCACATCCCTTCAGTATAAAGTTGTCATTGTGCGGCGTGAAGCCGACTAGCCTTCAGCAGTGGCTCATATCAGCGTCGGGCCACCGACAGACGCACTGCAATGCCAACCAGAGACCACTGACAACAGCAAGGAGGCCACACACACACACACACACACACACACACACACACACACACACACACACACACACACACACACACACACACACACACACACACACACACACACACACACACACACTGTGACACACTGTGACACACTCTTGCTCGTATGCCTGTTACAGTTTATTTTGTATCCCCCTCAGTCACGGCACAGTTTACCGTGGAGAGAGATGTGTGACAGATGATGACCTGGTATGATCAGAGCGATTGATACTACAGTCTGTTTTCTCGTTTGGGGGGGGGGAGAAAGACATCAGAGGTCTTATACAAGTCCTGAACTCTCTGAATGAACATGACCTCCTTTTCTGACTTTCTTGTGACTTCATCATCAATTTATTCAATTTGTAGTGCGCCAACTCACAACAGCATCGCCAAAAAGACGCTTCACATAAACAACCCCCGCCAAATTAAAATAAATTAAAAGCACAATTAAAAGAGTAAAAGAAATATAAATGTTAAAAGAAATAAAAACGTAATAACAACAAAAAGCATAGTAACAGATATGCTAACTAAACAAAATGGAGAACAAATGCGTCCTCAATCTGGCTTTAAAAGTATCCACAGAATCTAACTGCTTTGTAAACGCTGACACCACTTATATCAATCCATCACAAATACTTTATTGATCACTTTAAACTTCTGATCATCTTTGCAGCCCAAATGGTTGCTGAGATATAGTAGAAGTAGAAGAAAATGTTTTTTGTTGACCATCACCTTTGTCCGAACCTCCCCAAAAGTTCATCATCTCAAGATGTCTGCACAAGTAACATTCCAACCAAGTTTGGTACAAATCTGTCAGCTGGTTTTCAGTCATCTTGTTCAAAGACTAGGGATGGGTATTGATATGATTTTATCTATCGATTCTGCTTATCGATCTGATGCCTTATTGATACCCTTATGATATCTCTTATGAGTTTTCTGTGTACTAAAAATAGACTTTACAGGTCTTCTTTGTCAACAAGATTTTATTGAGTCTTAAAGTAAATAAAAAATGGTCACTGGATCCTTAAACTCTGAGCATGAATAAACTGGATCCTTGATCTCTGGACATAAATAGAAATAAACCACATCTATAGTTTTTGTCAACTATTTCCTTTCAGACATTATTGACATGAATGTCTTTCCATACATCTGAGCTGAGCTCTTGCAGCTGGCTGTGCGGCACGTCAGGATGTAATTCATAAAGAACGTAGGACGTCTCATTTTGGGAGGAAAAAACGTTTTAGTCGATTGTAGTTTATTGTCTGTGTTACAGCGTTTGGAAAGCGGTGTCATTTTATTGAAAGCGGCGATTCGTTTTGAAGTTATTAATTCCGAGCGGACTCTCTCGGCAGAGGGCGGCACAGCGTTTGGAGCTGTGTGAACGGAACAGAGGACGAGTCTTGTTTCTTGACTGCAACAAGAGTCCCAGTTAGTGACTTTAATCAACACAAAGGTGACTCACAGTCATGATTGACATATTTTAATGGCTTTGAGAGGGGTTAAGAAGCGAACTTGCCGCTTCTGAAGAGCGGCAAAGCAATGAACCAACGAAGCAGCGGTCTGGAATCACTGCTTCATTGGTTCAACCTTCAAAGTGGAGTCACGCTGCAGAAGCGGTTGATTACAGACCCGCTGCAGGGTCTGTAATCAATGTAGAGAAATTATCATTTTCCCGACAAACACACTCAAAAACAATGGCCGCTCTGAAAGTCCGATAAGGGAATCGTTAAGCAAAAAGGCTATTGATGTCGGTGGATCGAATAATTTCTTATCGACGAACCGGTTCTCAATACCCAACCCTATCAAAGACATGCAGGACCACTCCAAATAATGTCTTTATCTATTAATATCTTATATTTGCCCCTCCAAGATTAGACACCTGTGTACCTGTGATTAGACACCAGGTCCGCATTTACAGGTACACCTCATCAAAAGTCGATGTAACCCACATAAACTGTGCGTTAAAAAATAAATAAAACTCTAAATTCCTCTCGTAATGCGTCAGTGAATGCAACACTTTAGTCACGTGATCCCACATGCATGTGCCCTTCCGCCCTCATGACGCTCAGCCAATCGCGTTGCTCGTCTGTTCCCCCTCTCCAACAGACGTGTGGGAGAGGAGGCTTCAGGACGGCTGCATTAAGGTTTGTCTTCAGTTAAAATTCTGTTTTTGCATGTTTATTGCATTCGTACTAAAACCCTGTTTTAAATCCGTATGTTTAGAAGTTAATATCCGCTGACGCTGGGGTTTGCGCTGTGGGAGCGTTTCCTAAACTGAATTGGTGAGTCTGATTATTTGTGTTAGCATTAGCATATGCATGAGTGGTCTTTATCATCAGACTACCTGTTGTACTGAAATGCTAACTATTATTAGCCTTGCTGCTTATGTTGTTGGCTACAGTTATTTTAATGTCTTGTTTTGGATTTCATATCCTGTTCATTCAATGCACTTTTATACAAAGAGTATTATGAATTGTATTTCAGGAATGTTGTGTACACAGATGAAAGGAAAGAAAGCTAGCTAGTGTTAATGGAAATATTTATTGGTACTAATATTTGGTCCTGTCTGCTTAAAACTGGCCAGGTGATTTATGTTGGGGAAAAAAAAAAAAACAACACCCGTTGATGGCGAGCTTAGCCCTGAAAAGTGCCTGAGACCCTACACAACCTCAGCTACTGTATGGTAGGAGGCTGATGCAGCCGTTCCTCTCCAACTTCTGTTCACTCTCTCGGTTCCACCAACTGCCTATGAACTTTATGGACAATATCAGCCACTCTCCTGTTGAACTTCATGGACAATTAAACCACATCAATTGTGGGAACTACACATTTATTTTTTGGAATCTTGAGAGACTGTTCCATTTCCACTCTGGACAAGCAAAAGTTGTATTTTCTGTTGAACAGAGCTGTGTGTGTATTTGTGTTTGGAATATTGGTTTTGACTAGAAACTGTATTTTTCCTTGTGGGAAAAAAAGTCTACCTCATCTGCAGATTGTATATACGAGGTCTGTCAATAAAGTATAGGTCTTTTTTCTTTTTTTCAAAAACTATATGGATTTCATTCATATGTTTTTACGTCAGACATGCTTGAACCCTTGTGCGCAGGCGTGAGTTTTTCCACGCCTGTCAGTGACGTCATTCGCCTGTGAGCACTCCTTGTGGGAGGAGTCGTCCAGCCCCTCGTCGGAATTCCTTTGTCTGAGAAGTTGCTGAGAGACTGGCGCTTTGTTTGATCAAAATTTTTTCTAAACCTGTGAGGCACATCGAAGTGGACACGGTTCGAAAAATTAAGCTGGTTTTCGGTGGTTTTCACATTTCAGGCTCTATTGATCCAGGACGTCGTGAGAGAACAGAGAAGTTTCAGAAGAAGTCGGTTTCAGCATTTTATCCAGATATTCCACTGTTAAAGGAGATTTTTTTAATGAAAGACGTGCGGGCGGATTGCAGCGTCGGCTCGCAGCCGCCGCGACGCTCCGCCACAGGGAAAACACCTCTGTTGGAAGCCTTAAGGACAAGTTGGAACATGTCCAGCTGTTAAACAATTTCTCATATACTCACTCCACTGAAAGCCATCAAAAGCCGCCTGGATTTTACAAATGGTTATCAACACGGAGGTGTTTTTCATTTAAAAAATCTCCTTTAACAGTGGAATATCCGGATAAAATGCTGAAACCGACTTCTTCTGAAACTTCTGTTCTCTCACGACGTCCTGGATCAATAGAGCCTGAAATGTGGAAGTTTTCAGCTTGAAACAGGCTGACGATGGTGCCTGGGACCGCTGCGCGACGTGGGAAGTCCTTAAAGCGACAGTATCACCTCAAAATCTCTCATCAGCCGTTAAAATTTTCACCAAAAACCAGCTTAATTTTTCGAACTGTGTCCACTTCGATGTGCCTCACAGGTTTAGAAAAAATTTTGATCAAACAAAGCGCCAGTCTCTCAGCAACTTCTCAGACAAAGGAATTCCGACGAGGGGCTGGACGACTCCTCCCACAAGGAGTGCTCACAGGCGAATGACGTCACCGACAGGTGTGGAAAAACTCACGCATGCGCACGAGGGTTCAAGCATGTCTGACGTAAAAACATATGAATGAAATCCATATAGTTTTTGAAAAAAATAAAAAAGACCTATACTTTATTGACAGCCCTCGTATTGTAAATATTTTTCTATTCACTATTTGCACTTAATAATAAGGCATCCGCCACATAAACTAAAATCCCTGTCTGTGTATTTGCTGTTCCTATACCTCCCAGAGCCGTATCTTATCTTCTGATCTAGCCCAACATCTGACAAACTCATAATCCTAAATTTTCTTATAGGTTACATAAAAGGAAAAACGTGGCGTTAGCCAGCCAGGAGGTTGTGGAACAGTAAATTATATTTTTCATTAAATCTCACCAATTCACAGAAAATATGGATTTATTTCAGTTGCTCGGTATTAAAATTCCAAATGCGGTTTTAGTGAGTAGTACTCCAAAATGTGATATTGAGGAAGTGGAAGAGTTTTTACTTGAGTATGGAGCTATAGAGCGGTCTTTGACAATAAATGCACCTCAAAGCGAATATAATGACATGCTTGTTGTTGAATTTAAAACTGGTTCTCCTTTTAATTTATTGGGTCCGATCTTGCCATATACTTTTAAATCTGTGAATAATGAATACTGCGTTAAAAGCTTAGCTAAAGTTTATGCTGCGAATGTAGGTTGCACCAAGACAAAGACTTATTTAGCTGACTTAGAGGAAGTTGCTAAACTGTCTGGACAAGACTTCACAGAAGTGCTTCAGGTTTTAATGGTCCAAATAAATGATGCTGTTGCAGAGCGTCGCCCAGCTAAAACAGAAGGAAAGATTCCTCCAGAAATCAAAATGGCTGCCGCTGTTCCTCCTCAACATATTCACAATATGGCTGCGTCTTCCCCAACGCCTGCACCTAAAATAAATATATCTGCTGCCGACTTAAATCCATCTGAGGTACAGAGGTATGTTGTGGAACACATTAAGAGTGATGATTTAAATGTACGCTCCCCTCACAGACTTCGCATATTCTCTGGAAAAATACCATGCCCACAGCATGAAGTGGATTTTGACACATGGCGTTCAGCTGTTGATATCATCCTTCAAGACCCAGCAATATCGGAACTCCAAAAGTCGAGATACATCATGGACATCTTACTACCACCTGCTGTGGACATTGTGAAACGTCTCAGCCCAGATTTGTCTGCTGAACTCTCTATATCCAGCACCTTGACTCAGCCTATGGAACCGTACAGGACGGGGAGGAATTGTATGTTAAATTCATGGATACCTGTCAGGATGAGGGGGAGAAATCATCTGTTTACTTACAAAGACTGCAAGTAGCTCTTAGTCTGGCTATGAAGCATGGAGGAGTAAGGCCCAGTGACGTGAATAGGCACCTGCTTAATCAGTTTTGCAGAGGATGCTGGAATAACAATTTAATCTCAGAACTCCAGTTAAAACAACGCAAATTAAACCCACCCCCTTTCGCTGAACTGCTGCTTTTGCTGAGAACAGAAGAAGACCGGGAAGCCAGTAAAGCTGAACGGATGAAACACCATCTTGGAAAACACAAAAAGTTTCTGTGAAAACACAGTTAGCAGTTGAAGAGGAGAAAGGAGTTTGTGCTGCATTGTCCACTCTCACAAAACAGATGGCAGGAATACAACAGCAACTAGCTGCTCTCACTGTCTCCAAATCCTCCAGCTCATTCCAGCCCCTTACGCCGAGACACTCTCACACTCAAAAGACTCACCAGAAACCAAGAACTGTACTTCCAATTCCAAAACCTGGATTTTGCTTCCGCTGTGGAGAAGATGGACACATAAGACCACAATGTCTGGATCCAGGTGCACAGCTGAAGTCAGTATTGCCAGTCAGACCTACCAGTGCTTACTTGACACCGGATCACAAGTGACCACAGTGCCTGTATCATTTTATAATAAATATCTTCATGAACATCCAATACAACCGTTACAAGACCTATTAGAAGTTGAAGGTGCAGCAGGTCAAAAGGTTCCTTACCTCGGCTATGTCAACATTTCCATCAAGTTTCCCAAAGATATCGTCGGTGAAGACTATGAACTGTCGACCCTTGCCCTTGTTGCCCAGATACACACCCTGACTCTCCAGCCACTGTACTTATTGGCATGAATACACTTGAACCACTTTACAAGCAGTATGTTGACAAACATTCTACATTCCAACCCAGTGAACATGGATATAGAGCCGTATTAAAGATTCTACAGCTTTCACACCAACAGGACAGCCATGACAGTATTGGAGTTGTAAGACCCCTGTGCGTGTTCCGGCCGGCCGCACCATTGTGATCGAAGGCTCTGCTAAAGTCCCTACTCCACAGTTTCACCGCAGTGTTCTGATGCGATATCCTGCTACCTCCCTCCCTGGCGGCTTGTGTGTCAGCAGCTGCCTAATATCCCTTCCAGTCCGTCCTCCATACAAGGTTCCAGTGGTACTTACCAACGAATCAGAACAAGACGTATACATCCCACCCTTCACTGTTGTTGCTGACCTGGAACTGTACCAGTGTGTCCTCTCAGAACATCATGTGACTAAGCCAACAGTTCAGAACCCACCATCCAACTTAAATCTTGATTTTGGCGATTCACCACTGTAACTTGAATGGAAAAAACGGATAACTGAGAAACTCGATGCCATTTCAGAAGTATTTTCACGACATGACATGGACTTTGGTTGCACTTCCGTTGTGAAACATAACATACCACTCCGCGACAATACACCTTTCAAACAACGAGCCCGGCCTATCCATCCTCAAGATTTCGAAGCTGTCCGTCACCACCTTCGTGAGCTTCTGGAGGCCGGTGTTATACAGAAATCCTCATCCCCTTTTGCGTCACCTGTCGTGGTTGTGAAGAAGAAAAACGGTGAAGTCCGTTTGTGTATTGACTATCGGAAACTTAATCTTCAAACGATAAAAGATGCATATCCTCTACTAAATCTGGAAGAGTCATTTTCTGCTCTTTGTGGTTCCAAATGGTTCTCAGTACTCGACCTAAAGTCTGGTTACTATCAGATCGAGATGTGTGATGAAGATAAGGCCAAGACCGCCTTTGTGACCCCACTTGGCTTTTGGGAGTTTACAAGAATGCCCCAAGGTGTGACGAATGCCCCAAGCACGTTCCAGCACTTGATGGAGTGCTGCATGGCAAACCTTCATCTAAGAGAAGTGCTGGTATTCTTGGATGACATAATTGTATTCTCAGATACTTTAGAAGAGCATGAACAAAGGCTTTTGAGAGTACTGAACAGACTCCGTGAATATGGGCTAAAATTGTCAGCTGAAAAATGCAGACTATTCCAGACTTCAATTCGTTACCTGGGCCACATTGTATCTGAAAATGGTGTTCAAACAGATCCAGAAAAAATTGAAACAATAAAAACCTGGCCAGTTCCAACAACCTTGAAACAACTGAGATCTTTCCTTGGCTTTGCAGGATATTACCGCCGATTCATAAAAGATTACTCTATCATCGCAAGACCATTAAACAGTCTGACCCGGGGGTATGCACCTGTTCAAAAACCAAAGCGCCCACGAACCAACAATTCGCCTGTTTATTCTCCAACCCAGCCTTTTGGACAGAGATGGGATCACAACTGCCAGCTTGCCTTTGAGACTTTGATTGAGAAATTAACAACCGCTCCAGTGCTTTGGTTCGCTGACCCATCTCATCCATACATCCTTCATACTGATGCCAGTATAACAGGACTAGGAGCAGCCCTATATCAGGAAGAAGATGGGAGACTCAGAGTCATCGCATATGCCAGCCGTGGGCTATCACACAGTGAAACCCATTACCCTGCCCATAAACTTGAATTTCTTGCCCTGAAATGGAGTGTGACAGAAAAGTTCAAAGATTATCTGTATGGTGTCGATTTCACAGTGGTAACAGACAGCAACCCGCTGACTTATATTCTAACTACAGCCAAGTTGGATGCCACTGGACACCGTTGGTTGGCTGCATTATCTACCTATTCATTTAAACTCTTGTACCAAGCAGGAAATCAAAACTATGATGCAGATGCTTTATCA
Organism: Thalassophryne amazonica; assembly: GCF_902500255.1. Lineage (NCBI taxonomy): Eukaryota > Metazoa > Chordata > Actinopteri > Batrachoidiformes > Batrachoididae > Thalassophryne > Thalassophryne amazonica. Next base: position 65,526,962 of record NC_047118.1, on the reverse strand, counting down.
CGTCGACCACACCCTTTTTCCAGTGACGACATCCCAAAAGATACCTAACTCATTCACCAGTTCATCTCTCAGCGTACTGCCGGCACCAATACCATTTCAGAGGAAATTGTTGAAGCCATTTGCCAGAGTCACCTCATCCGAGACACCCAACCACATGACGACAATCAGGTTTCGTTTACACTTGTTGAAACGATGTCAGCCACTGTAGATACCATCTCTGAAAGTTACAACTCCGAAGACCCCCAGTTTTTTGTCATGCCAGTTTTTGATATAAAAGAGAAGCAACACGCTGATCCCACAATACGAGAGCTAATCCGTCAACTTGAGACTGGGGAAAAGTTACCGCCCACAGTAAGATTAGAACTGCCAGAGCTCCCACTGTTGCTCAGGGAGTGGTCAAGATTAGAGCTGATGGATGGAATTCTGTACAGGAAAAGGCATGAAAATGAAGACGTTTCATACCAGCTTGTCCTTCCTGAGGAACTACGTCCTTTGGTTCTGAAGAGTCTCCATGATGACATGGGTCACATGGGAATTGAGCGCATGATTGACCTAATCCGCACTAGATTCTACTGGCCAAAAATGGCAGTGGACGTGGAGCAAAAAATAAAAACTTGTGGCCGCTGTGTGCGAAGGAAGGCCTTACCAGAAAGAGCTGCCCCATTGGTAAATATAATGACATCCCAACCGCTAGAACTTTTATGCATGGATTTCTTGAGCCTCAAACCGGATTCCAGTAACACACGTGATATCCTTGTTTTAACTGATCACTTCACTAAATTCGCTGTCGCAATACCTACGCCAAATCAAAAAGCCAAAACTGTTGCAAAATGCTTATTGGATGGGTTTATAACTTATTACGGCATTCCAGAATGCATACACACCGATCAAGGAAAAGACTTTGAATCAAACCTGATTAAAGAACTCTGTGAGGTTGCAGGAATCCAAAAGAGCAGAACATCATCATACCATCCGAGAGGAAACCCAGTGGAACGTTTCAACTGTACGCTTCTTGCTATGTTAGGAACGTTGGAACCAAAGCAGAAATCCAGATGGAAAGAACATGTTAAACCATTGGTCCATGCTTACAATTGCACTAAGAATGAGGTTACAGGATTCAGCCCTTATGAACTTATGTTTGGCAGAACACCACGCTTACCTGTGGACCTTGCTTTCAATCTTCCAGTGCGAGGGAAGTGGACCAAGATCCACTCACAGTACATCAAATCTTTGAAATCCAGGTTGGAAGAAAGTTTTCAAGTTGCCGTGAGAAATGCAACAAAGACAGCTGACCGAAACAAAGCCCGCTTCGACAGTAGAGTAATTCCATCTGCTCTAGAACCAGGGGATCAAGCTCTTGTGAGAAACGTACGATTACGAGGGAAACATAAGCTTTCTGATAAATGGGAACAAGAAGTTTATGTCGTGGTCCACAGAGCTGGAGACCTTCCAGTGTACAAAATCAAACCAGAAACTAGTGATGGACCAGCACGTACCCTCCATTGAGACCTTCTGCTCCCCTGTAATTTTCTCAAAGTCAGTGAAGAGGAGCTAAATTCCGATAACTCACCTGTTCGCAGACCTAGAACTCGACAGCAGAGCAAAAATTCAGATTGCCTGACAGACCTTCCTGCGGACAAAGATGAGAGGATGGCTTTTTACAACTCTAGTCCATCTACAGTGCATTTTACAGTGGAGAAACAACATCACTCTCCGGTTCCAAGTTCATCTCTTCAAAATAAAGACCAAAATGAACTGTTTGCCTGATCCTTCAGCTGAAAAACAAATTGAAGCACCATCTCTAGCCAATATTTTACCATCAGTCATCGAGTCCAGCAGTGAACCCCCTCAGACTAATGTTGAAACCTTGTTAGAAACTGTTGATGACCAACCTGAAAACCAAAATTACTTACCTGAAGAAACACTTACCTTAGATCCTGTTGAACAACCTGACAATGACGTTACTGCAGTTAATCTCAGACGAGAAATAGGAACCCACCTGAAAGACTTCAGTATCCAATCCACGGTAACCCGTTAATCTCCATTGTCCAAACGATGCTACATAGTTTGTCCGATGCACTTTCAGTCAGTCGTTACTAAAATCTGTTATTTCGCATTCAAGCTTATCATGCACCGGGACATGCACGATTTTAGGCGGGGAGGATGTAACCCACATAAACTGTGCGTTAAAAAATAAATAAAACTCTAAATTCCTCTCGTAATGCGTCAGTGAATGCAACACTTTAGTCACATGATCCCACGTGCATGTGCCCTTCCGCCCTCATGACGCTCAGCCAATCGCGTTGCTCGTAGCGCCTGATATAGACGCCTGTTCCCCATCTCCAACAGACGTGTGGGAGAGGAGGCTTCAGGACAGCTGCATTAAGGTTTGTCTTCAGTTAAGTCTGTTTTTGCATGTTTAGTGCATTCGTACTAAAACCCTGTTTTAAATCCATATGTTTAGAAGTTAATATCCGCTGACGCTGGGGTTCGCGCTGTGGGAGCGTTTCCTAAACGGAATTCGTGAGTCTGATTGTTTGTGTTAGCATTAGCATATGCATGAGTGGTCTTTATCATCAGACTACCTGTTGTACTGAAATGCTAACTAAGTATTATTAGCCTTGCTGCTTATGTTGTTGGCTACAGTTATTTTAATGTCTTGTTTTGGATTTCATATCCTGTTCATTCAATGCACTTTTATACAAAGAGTATTATGAATTGTATTTCAGGAATGTTGTGTACACAGATGAAAGGAAAGAAAGCTAGCTAGTGTTAATGGAAATATTTATTGGTACTAATATTTGGTCCTGTCTGCTTAAAACTGGCCAGGTGATTTTTGTTGGGGGGAAAAAAAAACCAACACCCGTTTGATGGCGAGCTTAGCCCTGAAAAGTGCCTGAGACCCTACACAACCTCAGCTACTGTATGGTAGGAGGCTGATGCAGCTGTTCCTCTCCAACTTCTGTTCACTCTCTCGGTTCCACCAACTGCCTATGAACTTTATGGACAATATCAACCACTCTCCTGTTGAACTTCATGGACAGTTAAACCACATCAATTGTGGGAACTACACATTTATTTTTTGGAATCTTGAGAGACTGTTCCATTTCCACTCTGGACAAGCAAAAGTTGTATTTTCTGTTGAACAGAGCTGTGTGTGTATTTGTGTTTGGAATATTTGTTTTGACTAGAAACTGTCTTTTTCCTTGTGGGAAAAAAGTCTACCTCATCTGCAGATTGTATATATTGTAAATATTTTTCTATTCACTATTTGCACTTAATAATAAGGCATCCGCCACATAAACTAAAATCCCTGTCTGTGTATTTGCTGTTCCTATACCTCCCAGAGCCGTATCTTATCTTCTGATCTAGCCCAACATCTGACAAACTCATAATCCCAAATTTTCTTATAGGTTACATCTATAACTGCTGTATTATATGGTAAACAAGAAAATTGGGAGCTGTTAAACATACTAAAACTGAAAAATCATTCTCAAGTTTCAACTCTTTATTATTGCTGTCATACTGCACCAACTGACATCCCATCGATCGACTGGAGATGCCTGTTAAGTCCGTATGAAGAGTCATCAGGCTTGCTTTCTTATAAAGTTCGCCGTTCGTCTGTGTAGCTTCCTTTAAAATCGACTGAGTACTCCGTCAATCATCCGTCTGTCATAAGTTTCAAAGTTGGGCACATGTCCCTTTTCAGTGACGTACTTGCGAAACAGGTTGGCTGCTGACTGTGTATTTCTGTAGGTGTTCTTCGCATCTTTTTCGTGTAAAATTCGTTTTAAGTCAGCGTCGCTAATGGACGCAAACCTGTCTTCTGCCATCTTGTCAACAAACTGACAGCCAAAGTAGGCATTGTATCACATTATCTGATTAGTCGTTATCGATAGAAGGTGTCGCTCGATTAACTAGCACTACGCTGCACGCGAGGTGTACTTGTTTCGCACGCATGGTCTACTCGGCTTCACCAGCGGTCAACTCGGCATGTGGTACAGCTCAGAAAGTGGCGAATGGGCCAATCAGAATTTGGCAAAATCCCATACCTAATAATAATGATGATGATGATGGTAAGAATAATTATTATTGTTATTTATTTATTGGGTTACCATTTGAAATGCAATGAGACAAGTCCCCAGTTTTTTTCTATTGAAATCACTTTAACATTGACAAAAGTAATTATTTAAGATGTTAATGAGTGTACTGTTACAAGTGCCCTTCCAGTTTCATTTATCAGAATCAACGTGCACCTTTTTTAATTCTAATTTCTCTAAACTCAGTACAAAATCCAAAAGAAAAAACCTGAAAATCTTTACATTTGAGATTCTTGAACTTGGAAATATTTATCATCTTTGATTTAAAAAAAAAAAAATAATAATAATAATTATATATATATTTGGACAAAAAAAGGGATGGGGATGTCAGTCTTTCTCATGCTCTATCCTTGGTGTGTTGAAAAAAGTGAGAGCATTGTACTCAATTTGCTGCATTTTATCTGAACATGTTAAAGAGCGTGTTCTGAGCACCCACACATCCACTCGCCCACACGGACCCCCTGCAGCGGCGGGCTCACCGGGGTAGCAGAACAACGTAGACGCTGAGCCACGGTGTCTGTGGGATCAGAGGCACAGACGTGCCCGTTGTGATTATAGCACGAGATGAGGCGCTCAGGCATCACATTGCTTGACACGGTTTAGTATCGGACTCTCAGCCCTCTGTTTGTCCATGCATGACGGAGAAAACGCAGCGAGACACCGAGGTGGAACGAACAACATGAAAGGCACAAAGACGGGAACAGAAAGACAGCGAGTGTGAAATAAAGTCAGAATTGCAAGAGTGGTGAGATGTCTGAGACAGGGAATGAAAGGAGGGCAGGCCAAAGCTGGAAAATGGCCAAATAGGTATGGAACGCCGCCAGCGAACGACAGCAAGGGAGAGAGACGATGAACTAGATATGCTTTCAGAATCGATTCTCCAGTGATTTACTTCTGTAATAATTAATTCAGAGAAACTCTCTCTGTCTCTGCTCATACACACAAACATCAAATCAGGTCATACTTTTCCTGAGAATGATTTTATTTATACTGTACACTCACCGGCCTCTTCATTAGGTACACCTGCTTAACTAATCACTGAAGAAAATATCTAACCAGCCAATCACACGACAGTAACTGGAGACGTTCAGGCTGAGGTTAGGGTCAATAACCAAATCAGCTCTTGGTCACTGGACTGATCTGTGAAGAGAACACTGGCAGTGATTTAAAATTAAATAAATAAAATTTTGATTTTGCTTTCTGCTGTTGTGTTCATACTTCACAGTATTTTTTTTATGTACGGGTGTGCGTCATATGTCTTTTTATTTTTCCTTTGTTCTGTGTTTACATATTTATGTTGTTCAATAAAATAAATGATAAAAAATAGTAATAGTAGTATCTGTCGGCATGAAAGGCCTCGGCAATATGACATTTAGCCCCAGTCAACTTGACCGTTACCCAAATGATCGACCTCAAGCTGATGTTGCCACTTCTGTAATTCACCGACATCTGTGCCACATTTGGTGCAAATCAGGTTGAAAATTAAATTGGTTGAACTTTGTCAAATTTAATTATTTCATCAATTTTGGGGTCAACCTTCACTGACCAAACAAATTTGTTAGAAATCAGCAGGAGGAGCTGGGAGGAGTAGGCTAACAAACAGACAACCATGATCTTGGCAACAAAGACTGACCTTTGTCAAATTTGATCTTGCAATTCCAGAATTCCTCTCCATGTGTCAATCAATCAACATTTATTTCTATAGCCTCTTATAGCAGCCAGCTAGTGTCCAAAGTGCTTTACAGTAAAATCAACAAACAAGAATTCACAAAAATAAAACCAACATACAGTAGATTTGAAGAGGCACAAAACATGTCACAGCTCCACTAGGGATTAAAAGCCAGTTTAAATAAGTCTTGAACTTTGATTTAAACAGTGCTGGGTCAGAAAAAACATGTAAATCAGGTGGGAACTTGTTCCATAGTCTGGGTTCAGCTACCGCAAAAGCACGATCACCCCAGAATTTGTATTTTGACCTTGGAACATCTAAGTAAAGCTGATCAGACGCCCGTAATGTCCTACTGTAAGTGCAGACAGTTAAAACTTCAGACAAGGTGCAACACCATTGATAGCTTTAAAAACAAACATTAAAATCTTAAAATCAATTTTAAAATGAACTGGAAGCCAGTGGAGTGAGTAAAGTACAGGTGTAATATGCTCAGGTCTGGAAGTATTCATTAAAAGATGGCCAGCAGCATCTTGCACAAGTTGGATGTTTGGCGAGTTTGGTCCAAATTGGAGTGATAACAAAATTTAATTGACTTTTGTTCCCACTTACGTTGACGCCAATGATTGACTTTTTGGTAAATTTGATCTCACCTGGGTGATTCCAAAAAGCATGTACGTATGTGTGCAAATGGGTGTGAAAATTAAAACAATTTGACCTTTGACCCCAGTGACCTTGACCTTTGCCAAAACAAACTCTTCGCCCACATGTCAAGTTTGGTGTAACCAGTGGGGGCTGGTGGTCTTGTTTTTTTTTTAAAGAGGATACACCTTCATGAAGGGGGGTTTACTGCAGGGCTGCATTACTTTTTACTAGGTGAACCTAATAAACTGGTAACTGAGTATATATTTGTAGCCAAATACAGTAACCTTGCTAGCTCTCTTGCACGCCTGTACGTATGTACTGTGTCGCTTGTCATCGATGATCACGGTGTAGAACTGCTGTAAAGTGTTCAGGTGGCTCTTTGTAGTGTGTTATTATTACTGCGTTAGGCTCTATAGGAGCACGTCTAATGTATTTAAACCACGGAAATGCTTCCAAACTCACCGTCTGATGAAGCTGTTGTAATTTGATGTTGTTTTCTGCATGCTGCTAACCACCGGCTTCATGTTTTGAATTCAGCCTGTGAGGCTAGCTTTGATTTAAAGCTTCGAATGAGTGTTTTGCATGGCGTCAGATTAGTGCCAATAGCACACGCGCAATAAAATATGCATTTGGGCGTATTATATTATTTCACACGCGTAGATATTAACTGCAAGTACGCAAATTATCTCTGCTCATGCATGCACACTCAGAGGATACTGCTTCCTGAGTGAGTGAAAAGATGCTGTGAGCAATGGAGGAATATGTGACCAGTGCACCAAACAACCACTCAAAAATCACCACGCTCTCTCGAAGTTGATTTCTGCTCACGTGAAGCAGATTTCTGCTCTCTCACGCTCAGAGCTTTTGGCACAATGGGGGAGGGAACCAGGGTCTGTACTGGCTCTGCTGTGATTGGTCGTTTCTGAAGTGAGATTTGATTGACAGCCCTCCTCTCAGACACGGAAGTTTGCTGAAACGAAGAAAACGGCATCTGGGCAGAGGTTCCTTCAGGTAAGAATCCCTTGGCTGAATTCGGGCATTTGTGATGAACGAAATCGAAGTGGTGATGTCTTTGTCTTCCACGGCTGGGAGTTCACTTTCCTGGGCTTTCTGAAAGGAGTTTGGTGTGCTGGTAACATATTCCTAAATTTGTCTGAGGTGAGTGAGTAAAATAAAATGTGACATTTGTGCACCACTGACGATTTATCAGCTAACATTAGCTTAGCCTTTAGCTACAGGATGTTAAATCAATCACAGTCGAGCTGACGCGTCATATTCGTAAATTGTTCAATATACAGGGTGCGCCAATAAAATGTTACCACTTTTTGATTGCACACAAGTTTTTGAAATGAGAACTTATTTGAAAATTTTATTTACAAACTTGTAACAGAAGCATCAAATTAACATTTGATACCAAAGGTTTCCCACTTTGTCTCTTGTCTTCCGCACAGTTTAGTAATTGATAACATGTTCCATCCACACTCTTCTTTGGATTACAGCTGCAACACGCACATTGAAGTTTGTGATGACATCGCCACTCATCTCAAGAGGGATTCTCTGAAATCCCTGACGGATGTTGGTCTTCAGGGCCTCAATGGTCTGTGGGTTGTTGTAGTACTCTCTAATTGTACAAATTAAAAAAGTGGTAACATTTTATTGGCCCACCCTGTATTTTTATTTTTACCAAATAAAGCTGCACAATTTTTTAATGGTTACTGCTCTGACTACAAGAACAGACTCGGCATTAAATAACTTATTTTTTAATTTAAATTTTTTGAACTATCTAGTAATCAGACAAAGAACACAGCACTATTGTGTGTGTGTGTGTGTGTGCGCGTGCGTATATATACTCGTGTATATATGTGTGTGTAAAGAAACATATTTCTTCACTTGTCCCACATCAGGAAGATTTCAACATTTGCTGTGCAGAGTCATCTTATTCAAAGACACACACACACAGTGTCAAAATCTTGTGTTCATGACCTGTAACTGTTTAAAGAAGGATCACTAAAGTTTTTTTGAGTGATCTTTCTGAGCCTGGCTCTTTGACTGGAGTCCCTGTCCTTAAAGGAGCTATAAAAGCAGTATCCCAGAGATTCACTCTCAAACCAAACAAGTGCACCTTTGCTGCCCATTCGTGTTCTGCACTACTGATTTTGGAAAACACATCAAATGTAGACTTGCCTGTGTTTACTGTGCAACTATTTAGAATGGCCTTTCTGATGGTGTGCATGTTGATCGTGTTGAGTGCAGACAAGCTGACCCATACAGTATGAATCAGCATATTAACTTGCAGCACGCTTGGTGACAGACCATTTCAAGGGCACACTTCATTGGGTGTTAGTGTGTGGTCTCTGGGGTTAGGGAGAATCCCAGCCCAAACCAGGTGGGGACAAATGGACATGACACACTGGGATCTGAGCTCTGAGGTGTTCATCTGCAGCTCAGTCTCATGCAGATATGGGCTTATGTTTATTTTCATTTGTCTTTTCTCCAAAATCCGAAAGCTGTTAAGCAGCTGAGCAAAGAGCACCTTGAAGCATTTGTGGTGATGCAGCAAATTGTGCTTTGATAGCACACATGACTCTTTGTGCTATTCTGGCTGAATTTCTGAATCCTTCTTTTTTTGGAGTGAGGTCACCTACTTTTCCTGCACTGCTTTTATCTGCAGGGAGACCATGAGACGTTCAGAAACTGACTCTAAGCCTGAGCAGTCCTTTGTGTGTGGGCTGCACAGCGCTGATCATTGCTGTGATGGTGGTGAACCTCGGGATGCCAGGGAACACCAGTGGGACAGTACAGCAAAAGTTTAAACGGATATTTCTGTGAAAATTTCTACACCACAGAAGTTCTTAAAGTGGAGGGAAATTCATGGGGATCTGACACTTAAGTATGATTTTGTTTTTTTGTTTTTTCTTTGACCAACAGCAAGGACACTCTAGGCCCCAAATGCGGCAACAGCACCTAAAACAGAGCAGAAAGAGAGCAGAATCAATTGGCTTGAATTAACAGCATCTCCCAGCAGTAAACCAACAAAGTAGCACAAAGGTTACTAATGTGGTGACTGACCACATTAGTAGCCTTCCCATTGCCTCACTAACAGACTCATAATTTACAGTGAGGAAAATAAGTATTTGAACACCCTGCAATTTTGCAAGTTCTTCCACTTAGAAATCATGGAGGGGTCTGGGGGTGCTCTTCTGCAAAGGAGACAGGACAACTGCACCGTATTGAAGGGAGGATGGATGGGGTCATGTATTGCGAGATTTTGGCAAACAACCTCCTTTCCTCAGTAAGAGCATTGAAGATGGGTCATAGCTGGGTCTTCCAGTATGACAATGACCCCAAACACACAGCCAGGGCAACTAAGGAGGGGCTCCGTAAGAAGCATTTCAAGGTCCTGGAGTGGCCTGGCCAGTCTCCAGACCTGAACTCAATAGAAAATCTTTGGAGGGAGCTGAAACTCCAAACCTGAAAGATTTGGAGAAGATCTGTATGGAGGAGTGGACCAAAATCCCTGCTGCAGTGTGTGCAAACCTGGTGAAAAACTACAGGAAACGTTTGACCTCTGTAATTGCAAACAAAGGTTACTGTACCAAATATTAACATTGATTTTCACAGGTGTTCAAATACTTATTTGCAGCAGTAATGTACAAATTATTTAAAAAAATCATACATTGTGATTTCCGGATTTTTTTTAATTTTTTGATTATGTCTCTCACAGTGGACATGCACCTAAGATGAAAATTTCAGACCCCTCCATGATTTCTAAGTGGGAGAACTTGCAAAATCACAGGGTGTTCAAATACTTATTTTCCTCACTGTAGATATAGTGAGGCTGAGACCCGCTTCATTGTTAATGACACAGTTAAGGAGAGGAAAAGTACTTATCACATGAAAAGTAAACCAGATGAGTCTTTAATTTAGACTTAAATGAGAGCCAGCTTGCTTTAACTCAGCAGGCAGATTGTTCCACAGAACAGGTGCACAATAAGAGAGCTCTGTGGCTTGCTGACGACTTTTTAACCTTAGGGACACATAGTAAACATGCATCCTGAGAATGCAGAACATGTGCCAGTCAGCCAGGTAGGGAGGCACTAGTCTGTAAAGGATTTTGTATGTTCATAACAAAACTTTTTATAATCTGACCTCGCAAAGACAGTAAGCCAGTGTGGTCAAATGTTCTGCTTAAGTCACAGTTCCAGCAGCGGCTTTTTGAAAGAGTTACAGACTACAAATATTGGACTGCAGTAAAGGCCCCTTCACACGTAGTATGAATGTGGTCGAATTGTGCATGAAGCAGGAATCGTATACAATACATGTAAAATCGTAGCTTTCGCTAACGCCTCGTACACCTGTTGCCACAACTATTTGCACACACCAGCAACTGAAAGAGTGTGCGCTGGGAGAGCCCATCGAACCCTCTCGCAGCAGGTGTCGGCCAAATTCAAGCTGACACACACGAACATCTAACACAGCTCGCTTGGCACTTAGAAAATGTGTGGCCATTTGCACTGTTAGCACGACAACAGTCAGCAGATGATTACTGTTGAGCTGGATATGAAATTTGTCTGTGTCCCCACGAGTGTGGCTTTGCAAACAGACACAGTTGCACGTTGGTGTGTGCGCTGAACTGATTTTTCCTGTACCTTTTACAGGACAATGATGGTAGCTCACTGGTAAAGTTTCTGGCTGGCAATCAGAGCTTTTGGAAAGTGCAGGTTCGAATCCCATGGATGGCATGTATTTTTTTTGTTTGTTTTTATTTTCACAGCAGCTGCGTGACATGCTGCAGCTGCTTGCACTGTGTTCCCGCGTGCACGTAACTGTCGCAGCGGCATCGTGCATGCCTGGCTGTGGCTTGATATTTTCGTGGTTCGCTCATATGAGCTGTTCCATCGTGATTCACCCTCATTTGTACTTAGTCATACTATGTGTGAAGGGGCCCTAAGCCATAGAAAAGGATAATACAGTAAATCAATCTTGCAGTGACAAAGGCATGGATCAGAGTTTCTCCGTCAGGCATAGTCAAGATTGGACAAATCCTCGCAATATTATGGAGGTGGAAAAAAGGAAACCTAGTTACAAAAGACATTGTGGGATTGAAGATTACCGCACGGTTTTTCAATTCATCACTGTGACGTATAGAACCTGGTCTCACAGCAAGTCATGATTCAGCAGCACGAAATATACATTAATCTCTTGGTTTGTGATATTGTGACGAAAAGTGCCTCATTTTCGTCACGGCTGCACGAAATTAAAAGTGAGCGGGGGGGGGGGGGGGTTGGGGTGGTTATGGTTAGGGTGGGGGGAATGAGTAGGATTAGTTTATGGTTAGGGTTGGGGGTGGGAGTAGGGTTCGTAATAGTGAGTAAAAAAAAAAACCCTGTCACGAAAATTTGACTAATTTCGTGACGGGAGCACGAAAAAAACCGTGAGACTGGGCTGGATGTATAACACAGGAGTCTAGGTTTAGTGTTAGCTGGTCAAACTGATGCATGTGTCTCGCAGGATTTAAAAGTAAGAAGTTCCTAGACATCCAGTTTTTCCACTGAAGCCACACAGTCCTCTAAAATCTTGCAGTTATTGGCATGTACGAGGTCTGTTAGAAAAGTATCCGACCTTTTTATTTTTTTTTCAAAAACCATATGGATTTGAATCACGTGTGATTGCGTCAGACAAGCTTGAACCCTCGTGCGCATGCGTGAGTTTTTTCATGCCTGTCGGTTGCGTCATTCGCCTGTGAGCAGGCTTTGATTGAGGTGTGGTCCACCCCTCTCGTCTATTTTTTATTGCGAATAAATGTCTGAACTGATTTGGAGCTTTCATCAATTTTTTTCCAGAAACTGTGAGAGACCTCCAGGTGGACACCGTTCGAAAAATTAATATGGCTTTCAGGGACGATTTTATGGGGATTAAACAGATTACGGGGTGTTACTGCCGCTTTAAGGACTGCCCACAACTGCTGAGAGCGCGGCGCCCCGTTGGAACAACCAGATCATTTCCAACGTGAATGCTTTGTTGATCCGGGACCTCGTCTGACTTTCACAAAAAGGCAGAAGATGTGGACATCAGCACTTTTTCCGGCACATTCCACCGTTACAGGAGTTTTTTTCATGGAAAGAAAAGCGGAGGGACGCACCACGGCTTCGTTCATTACGCGGGACAAAACCACCTTGGTGTTGGTCTCTCAGGACAGCTTTCAGGTGGATTTCAGACGGATTACGGTTGCTTTCCAGTCATGTGAATATCCGATTGTGATTGTGCATGAGCTGGACATGCCAGAACATGTCCTGTGAGGCTTCATCACGGCGTTGCTTTGCGCCGAGCGGCTGCACCGCGCGTCGCGGTGGAGCAGCTTCTCTTTCCATGACAAAAACTCCTGTAACAGTGAAATGTGCCGTTCATTTTTAAACTGGACGCTGTCTTGATCCAGTATGTCATCTGACTAGCACAGGAATTGTGAAAAGACGTGGACATCAGCATTTTTCCGGCACATTAAGACAGACGTGCGGAGGACGTGCCGCTCGGCGCAAAGCAACGCCGTGATGAAGCCTCACGGGACATGTTCTGGAATGTCCAGCTCATGCACAATCACAATCGGATATTCACACGACTGGAAAGCAACTGGAATCCATCTGAAATCCACCTGAAAGCCGTCCTGTGAGACCAACACGGAGGTGGTTTTGTCCCGCGCCATGAGCGGCATGGTGGCACAATCCTCCGCTTTTCTTTTCATGAAAAAAACTCCTGTAACGGTGGAATGTGCTGGAAAAAGTGCTGATGTCCACATCTTCTGCCTTTTTGTGAAAGTCAGACAAGGTCCCGGATCAACAAAGCTTTCACATTGGAAATGATCTGCTTGTTCCAGCGGGGTGTCAGCCTGTCGATGGGGGCTGGGAGCGCGCCCCACTCTCAGCAGTTGTGGGCCGTCCTTAAAGCATCAGTAACACCCCGTAATCTGTTTAATCCCCATAAAATCGTCCCTGAAAGCCATATTAATTTTTTGAACGGTGTCCACCTGGAGGTCTCTCACAGTTTCTGGAAAAAATTGATGCAGCAAAGCTCCAAATCATTCAGACATTTATTCGCAATAAAAAATAGACGAGAGGGGTGGACCACACCTCACTCAAAGCCTGCTCACAGGCGAATGACGCAACCGACAGGCATGAAAAAAATTACGCATGCGCACAAGGGTTCAAGCTTGTCTGACGCAATCACATGTGATTCAAATCCATATGGTTTTTAAAAAAAAAATAAGGTCTGATACTTTTCTAATAAACCTCGTACAACTGAGTGTCATCAGTGTGCAAAGTAATCCCAAAACATTGTAGTATCTGCCAAAGGGATACTTTATAGACGAAGAATAGCAGAGGGTTTAAAACCGACCCTTGTGGAACCTTGTGGATTGAAATTGGTGTTCATGGTTGTTGGGGTTTTCAGGATTTGACTGTTTGACTGGTGGCCATTATGTCCACTGGAATTAATAATTACATGAATGCGTAGTTTTATCATATTTGTCTTTTCAGGTTTGACAGTTCTTTGTTGTACTTTAATTTAATTGTTTTTAGTCATTTTCCTTACCACTGTTGCCAGGGTGTTTGCTGTTGGGTGGGTGGGGGGGGTAAAGTTAGATCCTACCCTAATGAAGCATGAACATATATTGTGATTTGGTGCTATATAAGTAAATTAAATTGAGTTACCCAAAGCTTGTGAGAAAAGAAGCATGAATAGACTGCGAAATTGAGCGCCTCGCCTTCTAGCTCCACTTTTCATCATGAAGGTCTGGTACACATTCCACAGGACCTCAGACCCAATCCATCTGTCTCTCTCTTTCTCCATCTATCCAACTTCTGAACAAGACTCTGAGATACTTGGGGCAATAACCTTATGGATTTGCTTCAGTAAATGGGCCCGTCAAAGAATCAGGAGAACCGGAGTTGTTATTGTTTTGTCTTTTGACTGCCCCTGGTTGTTCAGGGTTGCCACAGCAGATTCAGGACTGAGCCTCATTGGGATTTGGGTGTTACACCTATTGCCCTTTCTGACATAATGTGAGGTCTATATGGAGAAACACATGCAGCCCCTGGTGTTTCTACGTGGTCTCCCAGCCAAGTACGATTCCAGAATCTACTGTTTCACTTCTGATGTCTGAGGGGATCAGGTGCACACAGAGCAGACTGGCTGCATTGAGAGAACTGGAGTCTGGTGTAGTAACTGTTGTTTGACCTACGCTGTGTTTTCTCAGTCTTCTAAGAGCTGTGCATTTCTTTTAAGTGACTGTTGAGTCTAACGTGGGTCAGAGGAGTTTGCATTCTCAGGAAAGGATCTGAATCTTCTAACAGACGGTGCTGTGCACGAACACTGCAGTCATGTGAGCAAACGTGCAGCTGATCAAGTGTGTTCAAACCAAAATTAGAGCTAAGGGCCTCAGGAGTCTTAAGTCACCTCTGACAAAGTGAATATCGGCCAAAGAACGTCCTGCTCCACTTGGATTTTAATAGAACTCTGGGATCACAAGTTCCATTCATTTGCCTATCTAGTTCCGATGTGTGGGAAAAGGGAAGCGGATAGAAAGCAGAGCAGACGGAAAAGGGAGGGCTGGAGACAGTTTGACCTGCTGAAGATGCAGGAAAAACGTTTATCCGCCTGCAACTGAAAACAGGACACACTTTCTGCTCCCTCCTCTAAAACTTCATGAATATTTGTCTCTTCTTAACAATAGTTATGGTTTGTCTAAAAAGTCAGATCATTTGATTGGTGATGTGGAGATTCACAGGATGACAATCAGTTTATTAAACAATTATTTGTAGGGATGGGTATTAAGATTTTATCTATCGACGCCATTATCAATTCTGCTTATCGATCTGATTCCTTATGGATGCCACTTGTGAATTTTCTGTGTACTAAAAGTAGGCTTTGCAGGTTTTCTATGTCAACAACATTGAGTCTTAAGGTAAATAAATATGAAATTGGTCACTGGATCCTTGATCTCTGAACTTAAATAAAATCTACATGGTGGATCCTTGATCTCTGGACATAAATAGAAATAAACAAAATCTGTAGTTTTTGTCAAATCATTACCTTTCAGTCATTTTGGCATGAATGTCATTCCATACCTCTGAGGTGAGCTCAGCTGGCTGCTGAACGTCAGCGCAGGACGTCTCATTTTGGGAGGAAAAAACATTTTGATCGATTGCAGTTTGTTATGGATTTTGATCAAATTTTGTGTAAAGATTGCAATTGTATCAAGGAATAGTTGATCACATTTTGGTGGTGCTCTGCTTCAAGATTTTCCATTTATACGTCCTTTATTGTTTTTGTACTATGACCTCACAAAGTTGTGACGGGGGGAAAAGAAGTGCTCACCTTTTTCTGCTTGAGGCCTTTTTCTCAGAATGCCCGAGAAAGGAGAACAGAGGCTGCCTAAGTTACGTGTACTTCTCCCTAGTGTGTACAAATCTGCATCTCATCCGGGCAACTAGTCAACACACAAAAACATGCACTGTCTGGCTGGCTAGCGCTTGCAGAGGAGGCAGGGACTGGCCAAAATCAAACACGCTTCTGATGTACCGCCATCAAAGTTAACCACGAAACAAATGTAAGAAATTCTATCTGGGGAAGGACTAACCAAGAGTTATTAAGGATGTTTCACATCGAATGTGTCGGTTGATTATTTTGACTGTTTCACTTGTGTTGGACGCGGCAACAACACGCAGAGGGGGCAGAGATTTCTATGAGCGTATCTGACTTTGCAAGGGCCTGGTGAACAACCCGAGCAATCACCATTGTGGATTCACGACAGGGAAAAGTGAAACACTCAGTCTGGCAGTCATTTCCACAATATTAAGAGGAAAAATGCAGAAAAATGAGTGACAGACATCGGCCTGCTGGGAGAAGCTTTCTTCAGCCGCTGTTCAGAGTGATGCCGAGCTTTTTCTGGCTTTCTGTTTGTAAAGTTGGTCATATTTGCAGACGTTTCTGTCAAACGTATTTGATCCATGATCGAAATGTAATTGATGGTCAAGTGAACTACAAAAATATGATGGGAGAGGAAGGAGTGAAAACGAAAAGTGACAAATCACAGCCCTTTGCGGTGTCCGATTTAGCAGGTGCATGTCACAGGGAGGGTTCACAGCTATGCAGAGGGCTGTGATCTAAAGCTCTTTGATTTGTCACACTCAGGGATATGTGTGAAACATAACACCATAATACAGTGCAAGTGAGCAACATTTTGTTAATAATCAACGGCCTTGAATTATGCCCTGTCTCATTTAGGTCCTGTGTTTGAGCACAGTTTGAAAAAAATTAACGGTTGGTCTTTTAATCAAGGAAACAGGGTACCTACTTTTCTCAAATAAGTGAGTGTCAATGCTGAACTTCATTTCATACCTCTGTTACTGTGCACGTCCAGACTGCTCTGTCTGGTACTTTTCAGGGGTTTTTAATGAAAATACATTGTGATTGGACAGGACCTTTGTCCAATGTGAACGAATATCCATTATACAAAATCCCATATACGAGGTATCTTATAAAACTAACCGGCAGTTTTATAAAAAAAAAAACTATATGGATTTGAATGACATGCGATTACACCAATCATGCTTGAACCCTCGTGCGCATGCGTGAGTTTTTTCACGCGTGTCGGTGACGTCATTTCCCTGTGGGCAGGCTTTGAGTGAGCACTGGTCCAGCCCTCTCAGCTGAATTCCTTTGTTTGAGATGCTGCTCGAGACGGCGCGCGTTGCTTTATCAAACTTTTTTCAGGACCTGTGAGGGATATCCGAGTGGACACTATTCGAGAAATTCAGCTGGTTTTCGGTGAAAAGTTTAATGGCTGATGAGAGATTATGGGGTGTTTCTGTCGCTTTAAGGACTTCCCACGGAGCGGGAGGCTCTGTTGACCCAGGACGTCGTGAGAGAACAGAGAAGATTCAGAAGAGGCCGGCATGAGGAGTTTATGCGGACATTCCACTGTTAAAGGTTATTTTGTAATGAAAGAATGTGCGCGCAAATTCGCCGAGTCGTTTCCGTGACGACGACGCAAATTTGTGTGCGCCGCGACAGGAACAACACCTCCATGTTGAAAACCATTTGTAAAATTCAGGCTGCTTTTGATGGCTTTCAACAAGTGAGTAACTGAGAAATTGTTTAACAGTTGGGCATGTTCCAACTTGCCCGTTAAGTTTTCCAACGGAGGTGTTTTTCCTGTCGCGACCTCCCGCGGTCGTGTGCGGCCCGACATGCGACTCTGCCCGCACATTCTTTCATTACAAAATGACCTTTAACAGTGGAATGTCCGCATAAACTTCTCATGCCGACTTCTTCTGAAAGTTCTCTGTTCTGACGACTTACTGGGTGAACAGAGCCTGAAATGTGGAAGTTTTCAACTACCAGACCAAAATCTCTCATCAGCCGTTAAAATTTGCAACGAAAACCAGCTGAATTTATCGAATGGTGTCCACTCAGTTGTGCCTTACAGTTTTGAAAAAATTTTAATCAAACAAAGCAGCAGTCTCTGAGCCATTCCTAAACAATGAAAAAATCGACGAGAGGGTGGGCCACTCCTCACTCAAAGACTGCCCACAGGCAAATGACGTAACCGACAGGTGTGAAAAAACTCTTGCATGCCCACGAGGGTTCCAGCATGTCTGATGTAATCACACGTGATTCAAATCCATATGGTTTTTGAAAAAAATAAGGTTGGATACTTTTCTAATAGACCTCGTATATGATGTTTATTACTTAGAAAATCATTGGGACTTTTGGTTTTGTCCAGTCAGTGCAAATCTCTGGTTTATACTATTTGCCCTATTGATGTATCCCATAATCCCTTGTGCACCAGAGAGTCGCTGCAGTCAAACAACATAGAGAATTCCCATGATGACAATTGTAAATCAATATTATACTACAAAAATGTATTTTTTGTGCTTTTCTTCACATTAATAAGAGACTGCATGCATGATACCCTGAAAACTTGCTAAAACAATTATAACAAATAATCCGTGTCTGCTACATTTAATCTGTCTGGAATTTAATAAACGCAAACTGAATTTCAGAAAAAAAATGAACAGTAAAAAAATGAACAGTTCTGATGATCCTCTGGCACACATTTCTTCAGTCTGTCTTCTGTGTTTTGGCCTGATGCCTCGTTTCTATTGGACACGCGAAGCTACGTCACAGTGCGCAGCGGTGAAAGTTGGATTGGGTTGTTGGAAAGTTGGATTGAATTTTGTCCGCGGCGGCCTAGCAAGTGGCA
This sequence comes from Thalassophryne amazonica, assembly GCF_902500255.1. Taxonomy (NCBI): domain Eukaryota; kingdom Metazoa; phylum Chordata; class Actinopteri; order Batrachoidiformes; family Batrachoididae; genus Thalassophryne; species Thalassophryne amazonica. Next base: position 65,508,292 of record NC_047118.1, on the reverse strand, counting down.
GTGCACACTCCCGTGGAGTGTCGCACTAGCTCTGTTTTTGAGACATCGCGACGCATCAAAAATGTGCCACTTCTCATTGAAAATAATGGGTTTTCGAGCGATGCGTGAAGTGCTTAAAGCCCTGAACGCGGTCGGTGTGAAAGGCCCTTTAGCATTCGTGGAACAGGCAGAGGGCAGATGTGAGCATCTTGGGGAGTTTGGTCAGGAGGAGTCTGAACATAAACGGAGAAGCTGACAATTGACATCCTGGCGTAAACATCCAGCTTTTTCAGTTTGCTTGTATGAGATGCTCATTCTGCAGCTTCACAGAACAAAACCACGCTGTCTGCGAACCACTAAACCAAGATATCACATTAAATACACACCAGATAAACAAAACTGGAGTTACACTGTCACACATAGCAGGGTATGCTGACATTTTTTTTCATGCAAATTTTTATGCACTAGGCAGAAGCACACGTAACTCAAGCAATCTTTAAAGAGGTTTGACATTTGATTGGCTGAATGTGACATGCTGATTAATGTCGTCACTACTGTAATTTTTGTGAGCTTTTGTTGGATTCTTTGCCATCTGAACTCTGCAGCCCTGCAGCCTTTTTCATGCCAGCTAATCCTGTAAAAAACAAAAAAAAAAAAACTATTTGTAACATGTGCTGACCTATTTTAGGGTCAGTGTGTAAGCAAACTATTATGTTTTTGGTGCCCCCCCACTCCAAGATGCTACTGCATCATGCAAAATTAACTCTGCATTTCGACAGAGAGGATGAGCCGTGACTGCACTGCTGGATCCTTTCCTTTCATGTTCCCCGTCAGAGACTCTGAGCTGCTCCGTCTGCAGAAATGCTGCAGAAACCAGCAGGCTGGCTGTGTGACAGTGTTCAGGTTGAGCCCGGCAAAGTGTATTTACACGTGGGTGTGTCACGTTGTATTTGTACTGTCAGTGTAACGTGCAGGTGCAGAACAGTGTGTAAAAGGAAGATCCTCAAAGTAGGTTAGTGGTACACAGCTCAGCTCGGCTCACGCCGTCTGATTTTCTGATCGCTCACTTGTGGCAAAGACGTCTGTGATTCTCCTCATCAATTAATCTGGCAGTTTTATTGGTTAATCAATTAAAATATATGAAAGTTGAGCAAATACTGTCAGTTTCCTCAAGCCAAGGAACAGAACTTAAACAGTTTGATTGGTTAGTGAATAAAGTAATTGTTGAATATTTTGATGACCAATTAATAAATTAATTGATGCAAATATGACCCAGGTGGAGGTTCATTAAGTGAAGGGTCAGTGGGTTTGATTCTTGATTGCTGCTGAGAGTCAGTGTCCTTGAGCAAGATGCTGAACTCCAACCTGCCTGCATGTAGACCCCCCCCCCCACACACACACAAATCGACTTAAAAAAAAAAGAAGAAAACATAATGAATCATTTAATGACTTGGGGTGGTTTAAAAACATTCAACAAGTACAGAATACTTTAAGCCACTTGTCTTATTTTCACCTGCTCTCATAGAGCAGTATAAGCATTGACCGAGTACGTTTGAAGCCACTTTCAATGCATTTCAAACCAGATCATCCTGAGTTTCCAACCAGAGGCATTTTCAGCAACTTTAAACAGATTGTAAAATAATTTAAAATGGACTTAAACACTGAGATTCACCTTTTTTTTTTTTTTTTTCTTTTTTTTAAATAACTGAGAAATATTATTTTTGACTGGTTGTCAAGAAATATCTTTGGATTTTAAGCAGTTATTTATTTAATTTTTTAATTTCTTAAGCATCAGAAAGCCTTGATCTTGTTTTTTTTATTTTTCAAAGCAATTTATATGAAGAATGCCTCCTTAGCTTCTGAGAAATAATATAATGAAATGCTTAATTAATTAAAATAACATGAGCCACCTTTAAACCAGGAACGTTTGGTGGAAGAACCTATCCAGATGGCCTTCAACCAAGATATGGGATTGGAGTGGTCCATGCTCAAGGTCTCCATTGTTGAGGTGGCTGCTTTGAAGTGGGCCAGATGGTGTCAGAGGCTGTCATGGTAGCAGTCCAAGAACCCACTGGTGGACACGTGGGGTGAGGGAAACCATCAGGGTGAAGGAGGAGGCGCTGCAGCTTCAGTGGTTGCTGAGGCAAAAACCCGTGTGTGGGAGGAGTTTGGGGAGAGGGCGATAATACAATAACATGCTCGTCTAACTTGGACGAATATCTGTCATTTTGGGCGACTGGCCATGAATGGAGGGACTCAGAAAATGCATACCGCACGACAACAGCGTGTTATTTACATTATACTGAGATACACAACACGTAACGCGTACATAACAAGTTGGCTCACTTTAACTTTTGTTGTGTCGGCTGGCGCGCGCTGCTCTCTGAATTCAGTAGTGCGTTCTCATCAAGCTGGCTGCTTTGGCTGTGCTGTTCATTGTCATACTGTCCATGAGAAAATCATCCAGAATATCCATATAGGGACCAACACACACTTCTCGCCTTTTTATGTTTTCCTCTGCGGACAGTTCTTGGGCTGCACGCTATGACGTCATTTGTTTACGCACAGCGGGCGGGTATAGCCAGATAGCGTCGACGTAACTCTACGATACTGGCCTAGCAACGCCTCGGTAAAGTCATAATAATGCAGAATAACTTTTGATCATCTTCAAAGCGGCTCTGGGAAACTGTCAGAAGATTCAGGAAAGGTCAGAAGTTCTTAGTCCAAGCTGTTTTTAGCAAAGGTAGAGAGCTGTTTACCTGGAGTGGGGATAGTGTCAGGTGGTGGAAGGAACACTTTGAGGATTTCCTCAACTCTACCAACATGCCCTCTTAGGCAGGATGCAAGACTCAGCAGATCTGGTGCCATCTCTCTGGCAGACATCACCGTGGTCATGAGAAAACTCCTTAACAAGCCACAAGGAGGGGATGAGAGTCACACTGAGATGCTGAAGTCTCTGGATGTTATTTGACTGTCATGGCTGACACACCAAGACAAGGCTGCATGGAAGTCTGGGACAGTACCTCTGGGTTGGTGGTTCTCATCTTTCCTAAAGGGGATTCAGTTCTAGAAGAATCACACTTCTTAGCCTCCCTTAGAAAGCCTATGCAAGTGTGCTAGCAAGCAGACCAAGACTGATAGTCTAACCTCCAATTCAGAAGGAGCAGTGTGGATTTTGTCCTGGTTGTGGAATGGTGGACTAGCTGTTTACCCTCTCACAGATATTAGAGGGTGCTTGGCAGTATACTCAACCAGTCTGTGTGTCCCCCGAGATGTCCTGTGGGGGTGCTGTGGGAGTGTGGGGTATCCACAACGAGTGATCCAGTCTCTATATGACCAAAGCAGGAACTGACCTGTTCCTGGTGGGCGTTGGACTCTGGCAGGGCTGCCCCTTGTCACCAGTCCTGTTCGTGATTTTCATGGACAGGTTTTCAAACCACAATCGGGGACTGGAGAGTGTCAACTAGGTGATCTCAAAATTACATCTCTGCTTTTTTGCAAATGATGTGGTTCTGTTGGCTTCATCAGACTGTGACCTCCGATGTGCACTGGGTAGATTTGAGGCTGAGTGTGATGTGACTGAGATGAGGATCAGCACATCCAAATCTGAGACCGTAATCTCCTGTTGGAAAAGGGTGGATTGTCCACTCTAGGTCAGGGAAGAATTATTGCCCAGGTAGTGGAGTTTAAATACAGTGAGGAAAATAAGTATTTGAACACCCTGTGATTTTGCAAGTTATCCCACTTAGAAATCATGGAGGGGTCTGAAATTTTCATCTTAGGTGCATGTACACTGTGAGAGACATAATCTAAAAAAAAAAAAAAAAAAATCCGGAAATTACATTGTATGATTTTTTTTTTTTTTTTTTAATAATTTATTTGTATGTTACTGCTGCAAATAAGTATTTGAACACCTGTGAAAATCAATGGTAATATTTGGTACAGTAGCCTGTGTTTGCGGTTACAGAAGTCAAATGTTTCCTGTAGTTTTTCACCAGGTTTGCACACACTGCAGCAGGGATTTTGGTCCACTCCTCCAGACAGATCTTCTCTAGATCTTTCAGGTTTGGAGTTTCTGCTCCCTCCAAAGAGTTTCTATTGAGTTCAGGTCTGGAGACTGGCCAGGCCACTCCAGGACCTTGAAATGCTTCTTATGGAGCCCCTCCTTAGTTGCCCTGGCTGTGTGTTTGGGGTCATTGTCATGCTGAAAGACACCGCCATGACACATCTTCAATGCTCTTACTGAGGGAAGTAGGTTGTTTGCCAAAATCTCGCAATACTTGATCCCATCGATCCTCCCTTCAATACAGTGCAGTCGTCCTGTCCCCTTTGCAGAAGAGCACCCCCAGAGTATGATGTTTCCACCCCCATGCTTCACGGTTGGGATGGTTTTCTTGGGGTTTTTCACATTCTCTAAACATGGTAAGTGGAGTTGATTCCAAAAAGCTCTATTTTGGTCTCATCTGACCACATGACCTTCTCCCATGCCTCCTCTGGATCATCCAGATGGTCACTGGTGACCTTCAAATGGGCCTGGACATGTGCTGGCTTGAGCAGGGGGACCTTGCTACCCTGCAGGATTTTAAACAATGACATCATCTTGTGTTACTAATGTAATCTTTGTGACTGTGGTCCCAGCTCTCTTCAGGTCATTGACCAGGTCCTCCTGTGTAGTTCTGAGTTTTCTCAGAATCATCCTTACCCCACAAAGTGAGATCTTGCATGGAATCCCAGACTGAGGGAGATTGACAGTCATCTTGTGTTTCTTCACCCTTTCAAATAAATAATCATAGCAGTTGTCTTCTACCAAGCTGCTTGCCTGTTGTCCTGTAGTCCATCCCAGCCTTGTGCAGGTCTACAGTTTTGTCCCTCGTGTCCTTAGACAGCTCTTTGGTCTTGGCTATGGTGCACAGGTTGGAGTGTGATTGATTGAGTGTATGAACAGGTGTCTTTTATACAGGTAACAAGTTCAAGCAGGTGCAATTAATACAGGTAAAGAGTCCAGAATAAGAGGGCTTCTTAAAGAAAAATTAACAGGTCTGTGAGAGCCAGAATTCTTGCTGGATGGTGGGGGGGTTAAATACTTATTTTATGCAATAAAATGCAAATTAATTATTTAAAAATCATAGTGTGATTTTCTGGATTTTTTTTTTTAGATTCTGTCTCTCACAGTTGAAGTGTACCTACGTTAAAGATTATATATATAGCGTCCAGCCCCTCTGCAACATCGCGTGGCGATCGGGGACAGTGCCTCTGGATTGGGGGTGGTGGTCCCTCTGTTTAAGAAGGGGGACCGGAGGGTGTGTTCCAACTATAGGGGGATCACAGTCCTCAGCCTCCCCGGTAAACGTCTATTCCAGAGTACTGGAGAGGAGAATTCGACCAATGGTCGAACCTTGGATTCAGGAGGAGCAGTGTGGTTTTCGTCCTGGTCGCGGCACACTGGACCAGCTCTACATGCTCCATCGGGTGCTCGAGGGTTCATGGGAGTTTGCCCAACCAGTCCACATGTGTTTTGTGGATCTGGAGAAGGCGTTCGACCGTGTCCCTTGGGGCACCCTGTGGGGAGTGCTCCGTGAGTACGGGGTCTGGGGTCCGCCTATCTCGGCTTTCAGTGCTTACCAGTCAAGTGAGTATAAGAGAAATTGTGGAGAGCTGGACATATCCCAACTTGTCCTCTAACACTCCGAAACGGAGATGTTCCTTTGTCTCGCTTCATCAGCGAATCGGTCGTGACGCGCGAAGCCTCTGCAGGGCTTTCCATGACAAAATCTCTTGTTAAGAGTGAAATCTGCCGCAAAAAGGCTGATGTCCAGCTGTTGTGATAACCAGAGAAAGAGCACACGATGGTCTCGTATCCACAGAGCCATCCGTTTAGAAATGATCCAGTGGTTTGTGCCGCGTTGTTGCAGCTCGGCGCGCGGCGCACCAACCGTCCTTAAAGCAGTCCTTAAAGCTGTAGTAAAAGTCCTTCTCTGTGAAGCCCGTAAAATTTTCACCGAAAGCCAGATAAATTTTTCGAATGGTTTCCAGGTGCCAGTCTTTAACAGCTTCTGAAAAAATTCTGATGGAAAAAAAGTCCTTTTCATTCCACCATTTCCAGACAATGAAAATCCGATGAGGGGGCGGGACCATTCCTTCCCAAGGCGTGCTCACAGGCGAATGACGTCGCCGACAGGCGTGGAAAAACTCACGCATTCGCACGAGGGTTCAAGCATGTCTGACGTAAAAACATATGAATGAAATCAGTATAGTTTTTGAAAAAAATAAAAAGGTACGATACTTTATTGACAGACTTCGTGTAATCATTAGATTAGTTATTATTACTATTGTTGTGCTTGCTATTATTATTAATATATAAACAAAAATAAATTTAAAAAATATTACAATTTGTAATACATTTGACTCTTTTACAACAACAAACGCTTGACAGCTGCAGCTGCTTAATGCTAACTTTAACATTGAAAATGCCATAGACATGCTAACTTGAAAATTAATTAAATTAAAAAATGAATCAACGAAGCAATGATCGATTCACTGCTTCGATCTGGGAATCACTGCTTCGATTGGTTCAAGGTTCAAAGCAAAGCCGCGCTGCCGAAAAGTTGATTACAGACCCGCTGCAGGGTCTGTAATCAATGTAGAGAAATGATAATTTTCCTGACAAACACCCCCCAAAAACAACGGCCACTCTGAAGTACCGATGAGGGAATCGTTAAGTAAAGAGGTTATTGATGTTGGTGGATCGAATCATTTCTTAACGATACCCGAAAGGAACCGGTTCTCAATACCCATCCCTAGTATTGCTTCAGGTTCTTCTTCGTCAGGCCTGTTGCCCCCACCACAACTAGGATGGTATCGATGTCTTTCAATGACCATGTTGTTCGTAGGTCATTTTTCAGGTCTTAATATTTCGTGATCTTTCCCCTTTCCGCTCGGCTCAGTCCATAGTCATTGGAGACTGTCACATTGATGTTTTTGGTTGTTTTCTCTTGCTTGTTCCAGATGACAATATCAGGGTTGAGATGCATGTCCTTCGATATGTCTTCCTGCTGGGATCTCTTTGTTGTAGAAGACACTTACTTTTCTGTTGGACGAGACTGGTGCTGGCTCATGGTACCAGACATTTTCTTTGACTTCCATCTCCAGTTCCTTGCATACTTTCCAGTGGAAATATTGACAGATCTTGTTGTTTCGGGATGTATAATGTCCGCTGCCATGAGGATCTGGCATGCTGATGTTAGATGGTTTACTCTCTCAACAGCTGTATGACAGAATTGGCATTTATCATTTTGTGAGATCCCTGCCATTTGTTAGAAGTCCCTGATCTTGTGCTCCAATCAGAATTCTTTCTCCATCAAAACCAAGTTCTCCATTTTTCAGCCACTGCATTGATCCAACTTTGTCAATGTATTCGTTTTCGCATTCTTCTTGGAATGAGTCACATGACTGGTTCCCCCCCCCCCCCCCCCCCCCCACTTGTCATGTCATTACTCTCTCAATCAAGGGACTCTATCTTAGCCTAACCTCTTCTGGAAGTGTGCAAAGTTTGCACATATTCAACTGATGTTGCATCAGTTATATTTTTCAGGAAATATTCATTAGTGGAGAGTTGATTTTGCTCTTATAGACATATCTGAGCCTTAACGAACCACATTCAGGCCACATTTTATAAAAAAAAATACAAGGAGAGTTTGCTGCTCCCTATAGATGATGCAAGCAACAGCATTGATGTTTACCACTGATCACTTCTCAGCTTCTAAGATTGACGATAAGAATATATGTATATATGAAATGAAGGTTCCCTTGTGCAGGGGCTTGTACTCTATAAAATCCCTGTACTGTAAAAGTGGGGAAAGATTGATTGTCTGACCTGAACCACCCACGTGTTATGTGCAATAAAATTCTGGCTGAGTGATGCTATGAACTCCTTCTGTCACCTCCTTCCTCCTCCTCTTTACCCGCCTCCTTCCTGCTTCTTGGTACAGCAGAAGTCCTACTTGGCAGCAGAAGTTTCTCTGTCTGCCTCTCACTCTCTATCATGTATTTGCACATTACTTTCTTTCAAACAGATGTGAGACCTGGATCTGAGTGCGGAGACGTCCTCTGCAGACTTTGGGTCTCTGTGTGGGTTCTGTTTGTGTCCGTATCAGATGGTGAGCTGCAGAGAGGCTGCAGCTGTTTCCAGAATGACTCACAAAGGCCTGACTGAGTCCTTACTGAGGCCGTGCTGCTGAGAGTTTCTGAGGTTTACAGATGTGTACTCCTTTTACTCAAGACCCCCAAAATATGCAAACTACAGCAGCACTCAGAATGTGCACTTCCTTCAAGGGCCAAAGGTCCACTTTGTTTGGAGAATTGGACGATATTCCACTGGTGCCTCCTCAGCCAAGCATCTTATGATCCCAGAAGGTCTTCAGGGCTTAGTTGAACCTCACACTTAGAATGCATGCTTTGTGACACTGGATTTATTGCATAACATTTGAAACCTGAGGTAATTATATAAACTCAAGTCTAGACATGGTGTAAGACTATTGAGTACTGTGGCTTTGCGAGAAAACTGAAAACTCTTAAGTTGCGCTGTCAAAATGAAATCTTCTCTTCATTGTTTTCTACTTTGTGAGGTGAATGTCTGAGGAGTGTGCATGTGATGAGTGCATGATCAGAGTCTGAAATTGTCAGATGGCCAGATTGTTTGTCAGATGCAAACTGCAGCTTATTTCAAAGCCAAAAGGAGGAAGTATACTTCTCAAGCAATTTACCAAATTTCTGACAGAATGAACCCTTGAGCAATGGACATTGATCAGATCTGCCACTTGTTCGACTGAATTCAAATTTGTCTCATCTGCGACTGTGTGCACAACCAGCTGTGTGTGATGTTAGCAATAGCATCATCATGGAGGAAAAAGTAGGTTTGTCGTGTGGAGGTCAGGTTAGGTCTGGAAGCATGCATGGGCGTCGCCACATCCACCACACTTTGGAATTGCGCTAGGACCTGGTACCACTCAGGCACATGACTGGTTCATCATTATGTACACCTTCAGAGTCTTTTGGACTGTTTCACCCAAGCTTCTGAGGACTTAAGACTGACAGTCGGCCTTAATAAAACAAACATCATGAACCAGGACACCAGTAGTCCACCAACCTTCACCATTATACAAATAATGAATGTTTGAGTTCAATGGTACAAATATTTCATGAGGTGAAAGATGGTACGTTCCATCTTTCCATCCATCCATCCATCCATCTTCTTCTGCTTTATCCGGAGTTAGGTCGCGGGGGCAGCAGCTCAAGCAAAGCCGCCCAGACCTCCCGATCCACACACACCTCCCCCAGCTCCTCCGGGGGAACCCCAAGGCGTTCCCAAGCCAGCCAAGAGATGTAGTCCCTCTAGCATGTCCTGGGTCTTCCCCGGGGCCTCCTCCCAGTGGGATGTGCCCGGAACACCTCTCCAGCGAGGCGTCCAGGGGGCATCCGGAAAAGATGCCCGAGCCACCTCAACTGACTCCATTCGATATGGAGGAGGTACGTTCCATCTTTCACCAAATAAATATTTGTTCCATTGAAAGAATGGAAAAACATTCATTATTTGCTTGCCATAACGGTGAAAATAGATCCTTGATATTCTATTAATTTATAAACAACAGAAAAGGGACTTACATTTTGGTGTTCGTCACTGGTGCTTAACAGTCCAACACGAACTTTAGTTAGAGTCCAAAATTGTTCTCACTGATCCGTGATGCCATCCACTGACCTTGTGTACAGACTGCCGTCTGCTTTCCTCACTCCATTGAAAAATCGCGTCAGAAATTTGTCCAGCTTCTCATCCGAACTTCCTCCTCTTCATGTCTCCATACGCCTTACAGCATGGTGGATTTGTTTTTGTGTGTTAGAAGAATTAGTGGTGTCAGTTAGCTTCTTGAAATCGTTGTCCACCAGCAAAATAAACACCATGTTTAGCTAAACGCCGCCCCCGGTAGTGTAAGCATGTGCGGTGGTCAGGGCGTGAAATAGCACATTTCATATTGCACGCTAAAAAGAACTACTGCACGGACAATGAAACACAACAGCAAATGGTATGAATAATCTATGTCACCTGACATACAACCAACCAATCAAATGACAAGGATCCACTCAGCTGTTTAACAGTTACTAGCTGGATGTGGGGAAAGAGTTTGTGTAGTAACTGACGACCTCCAAAGTCAGCAGATGGATTGGTGGAGCTTCATCAACATTTGCCAGACTGTCAAAGTGAGTCTGGAACGGCACAAAATTGACCTGCTGTATGATGAGCTTGCAACAGGGAAGAGCCCAGGGCCACCCTCAACTTAGACTCAAGGATATCTGCAAAAGAGACATGAAGACCTTCAACATGGACATCAGTGGATGGGAAGTCCTTTCTCAAGATCGCTCCTGCTGGAGACAGGAACTGAACCACAATCTACACATGTGGAAAAAGAAACTACAGCTTGTGGCAGAAGAGCAAAGAGAAAAGCACAAAACAGCCAAGAACTTCACCATAGATACCACCTTTATGTAGAGCCACTGTGGCAGGGACGGGCATTCCCAGCTTGTGCACAGCTACAATGGGTGCTGCTCCAGCGCCAACCGATTGCTACTCTCAGTGTGCAGATCCACGGCCACTCATGACCAACAGAGATTAAGTTTGCCAAAAACTATAGCCTCTTTGGATGTTAAAGCACTGCATGAAGGTAAAAATTTACAAATAAAGTATGACTTATGCCGCGTTCACACCGGACGCCACAAATTTGCATCCCTTGCTTGGCAATGGACGCGCCACCATCGCCCAGGGTGTCGCTCTGCTTGAGCCACGTTCACACCGGACGCCACAAATTCATTATTTGCTGCAAGAGCTGCGTCTGGATGATGGCCACTTTCAGCGGTACTTCCGCCTCTCCAGGACCCAGTTTGAGGACCTCCTGTCCCGTGCGCGCACGCACATGTGAATAAAGACAAAACAAAAAAACTGGCTGCTGGTGCTGCAGTTCCTCGCTCTCCTCTCCAACTCTGTCATAATTGTGTTATAAACCAGTCACCATTTGTTATATTATACATCTGTGTAGTTAATAAAATTATCTTCATGGACGATTTGTTCACGCACGCACATGTGAACAAACAAAAAAAAAAACTGGCTTCTGCTGCAGTTCATCACTCTTCTCTCCAACTCTGTTATAATTGTGTTAAATAATAAAGGACGAAAGGGACATAAGTCCTGCTCACAGGCTGATTGCTAGAGACAGGGCATGTCCACATCAAGTATAAACTCCAGACAGCTCCACATCACTGCATATCCAGTCCCTGAAGAAGAAAAAGTTCAGATTTTTCAACTTGGGGAAGAGGGCGACGCGACGCAATATCATGCCACAAACGTGCCAATCGCTCAAAGTCGCTTTATTCGCGTTACTTGATTCGCGTCCATCACGTCGCATTGCGTGGCTTGAACTTTTGTGGCGCCACAACACGTCCTTCCACAGAGATTAAATGGCAACCTATCACCGCCGTCGCTCGCGTGGCGTCCGGTGTGAATGCAGCATTAGATTTTGGTTTGAAGCTTTGTTAACCCTCAAGTGACTGAGGTATTTTAGTGACAAATATGACCAAGTGGGGTTATTTATGACCTCGTTGACTTTATAATAATATGGTGTGTATGTGCTGTGCATGTGATGTCAGTGTAGGCAAAATAATTGTTTAATTAAAAGTGGGATATCAGCAAAACTTTGCCTAAAATTTTGGGGCATTGTGTATGTAAACGTATGGCCTCAACTGTAGTTTCTGTGTGTGTGTGTGTGTGTGTGTGTGTCTCAGAGAAAGAGAGAGTTCAAGTTGAACAGTTGTGGGAAAAAACATAATTAGATGAAAAGAGGAAAGCAGGCCAGAGGAGCTGTATAACAAGCCGGTAGAACCAGACGGGGCGGGTAGAATCCCAGGAATTTGGTTATTTCCACAGCACGGCTGTCATCTGTCAAGAAGCTGGAACTCAAGTCAAGTTTTTCTGCATGAAATGTTCCTGCTTGAAATGTGTGAGTAGGTGTAACGCTGTTGGGAGAAACAATTATTACAAACGTACCGGCCACGGACACAGTTGAGTTGACTGAGAAACGAGCTACTAAAAGCTTTTCCAGCAGTGACCAAGACGACACAAACGCGCTCGCTGATGAAGATAATAAAAGGTTATGCAGTACATATTTTATTCAGGATGAAAAATATGTTTATTATGATAGTCAATCACACACCTTGAGGGTTGTGGTGCACATAGTGCCCAACTCTATTTTACGAGTTCATTAGACAGAGACGGGTCATAAATTATTAAGACGCACTCACCCGCTTAATATCTGTTATACGTTAATAGAGGAGACAACCGATCTACGTTGTGAGTACTGGAGCCAATTTAGCTTTTTCCCGGCTTGTTGATACCACCTTTGTTTACATTTCTCATTCTTTGCACTTTTACTCTTTGTATTCTAGCAGTCATGTAACACCTTGTTGTCCAATAATAGTGAAATGACTTGAGCAACTTACTGCAGCAGCAACTCTGATGAGGTGCTGAAAATGTGACTTTTGAATTTCATTGATTATTCCAGGTGGACCTCCTCCACAAATATTACACAACACTACATAATATTAAGCAATGTTAAAATAGGAAACAGAATGTGACCTTTTGACCTCTTAAAATAGGTCAAGGTTAGCCATCTTTGAACTTGTCCAAGGTTTTCCCTGTGAATACTGGCAGTAATAGGACTGGATTTATGCTGATCACAGACAGACAGACGCAAAACCTTCGCAATACTCGATGGCCATACTTTGGCCTTGGGTAAAAATAGGATGCGACTACAAGTGTGAGACATTTCTGTGTGGTGTTGCTCCAACAAGCTATGGCAGGTAGGGTTGCCACCTTTCAGAAATGAAAATAAAGGATGTCCACCACAGCTCCTTGGGGCCTCAACCACCTCCCAAGGAGTGGTATATTTAATTTTGAAAAAAGCATTTAGTCATACTTAAGGCTTTAAGTGTTTTATTAACACGGAAATGTTAATGATAAACTGTGCAGTCACTGAAGTGTGCAATAATTAACATAAATATTAAGGAAAACAGACCAATGAACAATAATTTGGACCTTTTAAAGTGCTGACGTTTTTACTTTAAGAGGAAATAAGAAATAATGCAAACGTGTACATCTGTAAAAGTGAAAGTGAAAATATTCAACAAAATAAAAATAAAAGTGCAAAGCATTCCTCCCTCAATCCTCTCCCACAGTCATCTGTCCATCAGAAAGTTTTCTTTCTTTTGTCTGGAGCTGTAGACCGGAGTTAACATTCAACAGCCTTTCCTCTCCTTTTCTTACTTCTTTTTCCAAGTGTACTTCTTGTTACTCTTTGCAGCACAGAGTAGCTGTTGATCTTTCAAGGCACAGTTGTAAACCTGTGAAGAGGACTGTTGAAATTTCAGAGGGATCAGGAGCTCACTTCACATGAGCTCCACAGAGCACCTGTTCCTACTGTCACTCCATTTGTTGGCCATTCTGGAAAAGATCCTTTCCACATATCCAGTGGATGCTGGAATGGTCAGGATGTGGCTGATGATGGACAGCATGTTCAGCAGGTCACTGTCTTAAAAACAACCATCCACCTAGCAGTCACACCTTTGGACTTCAGTCCATCTTCTGCACCTTCTCTGAGCCTCCTCAGAATGGTATTTGCTTTGGTGCATTCATCATAAAGTTCATCCATGTTGACTTCATGGATGAGGTTGAGCTTGCCAGTGACCCTTTCTATATCACCAACTGTCAGTGTGCCATGATGGTTCAGAGAGAGAGGTTACAGTGAGAGTAGCCAGAATCTTTTGATTGTTTGTGCACAAAGTCAGCACTGTTGTAGCTGAGGTTGTGTTTGTGTGGTACAAGTCCACTGCAGTAACCTTGAGGGAGGAGTGGGATGACATGACAAATTCTAAATGAAATTGAACATTATGAATTTTGTATTGTCTTATGATCAAAGGTTCTTGTCTGAAAAGAAGTGGCATCATTTTAAACAGTGAGACCACACTAATAAAAATATGTAATGACCTCTGCAAAAACATCAATTGAATGTAGAATACTGTATAAAGAAATTCTCTACAAACATGTTTTTGTCTAACTCTTAACACAATTAATGTATTAACTTATTCATGTGTATGCGTATATTTATTTAGTACTGTTAACATATCAGAGTTCTGAGTCTTTCTTTAAATAGACAAAGCATTAAAAATAATAAATAACTTAACAACTTAGACATGTATTGAGTCACTAAAATACTATAGAGTCTATGGCCACATCAGCTTGATTATAGGCATCCTCTGGTAAATCTAGTTGATCACATCATGATGTCTAATACTTACCACATCGACTTCAGGACATGATTGAGGTATGAAAATCTGTGACACTGCTGGTTGGGTCGTCTCGATTCTCGTGTTTCTTACATGTTGGTCCCCTGATGTGTGCTGCCTTACGTCAGCCAGTCCACCATGAGCAACAGAAGACATGCCGACATGTTTTACAGTTTGCCTTGTACCCATTGCCACTAACGCTGTCAAGCCAGAGGTTCGAAACTCTTCCTACTTACGTCTGTACATTTGCAAATGTTTTTGCTTCTTTGGATGTGGCAGAGTTTCAGGTGTAGACATTTTTTAAAGCGTGGGTGCAGTGTGTAGCAGCGTCTGTAACCAGGCAGCAGCAACACAGGACCGGAAAGGTGGCCACACGGAAACGCGGACATGAAAGTCTATCCACTGAACCTTGCATCAGGTCCTCGCTTTTTTTTTTTTTTTCAAGATGGCGCTGCCGATGCAGCTGCCTGTTATTTCAGCTCTGCCCCTTCTTTTCCTACTTTCGCTATTTTTAATACTTTTTAATAGTGCTTATTTGTCTTTATTTGCAGTGGGTGGTACCCTGTGCAAGTATGCACACGGGAAACCCACTTTTGTTACTCTTGTGATTAGTTTTATGCTGATTTCGGCACTATTTGAGGCAGCGCGGGGAAATCCCTTTGTTTCCAGCTCCAGACATCCCACTGTTTATAGCCGGGATAAGCTGCTTGGACTAAGACTCAATGTACAGTGGGCCGGGTCCCCGCTTTGCTGAGCACCTGGACATACCTGCGGACATACGGAAGAGATGGAGAGGCTGTAGGGGCAGACGGATGAAGCGAAGAAGGACTTATATTCCGTCTGTGGTCATGGGGAATGTAAGGTCTCTCTGCAACAAGACTGAGGAGCTATCAGTGCTAACCCATTTCCAGAGGCTGTATAAGGGCTGCAGTCTCATGTGCTTCACGGAGACATGGTTGGATGAACATGTACAGGACTCGGTCATTAACATGGATGGCTTTACACGCATCCGCGCGGACAGGATACTGGCGGAGAGCGGAACAAAAGAGGAGGGGGGCTCGCCGTTTATGTGAGTGAGAGATGGTGCAACGCAGCTCATGTTCATGTGAAAGATCAGATCTGCTCCTCGGAAGTGGAGCTACTCGCGGGAGTTTGGAAGTGTGATTACTTTCTGCGCGTATATTCCTCCCTCTGCAGGCGCCGCCGGAGCCTGTGAGCGGATCCACAGTACAGTCACGCCTCCGCACCATGGTGAGCGACATCCTGGACCCACTGCAGTTTGCCTACAGGTCCAACATCGGGGTAGATGACGCTGTCATCTACCTACTGCAGCGAGTGCCCACCCTCCTGGAGACCGGCGGGAGCATTGTGAGAGTCATATTCTTTGATTTCTCTAGCGCTTTCAACACCATCAGACCGGCGCTGCTGCGGGGGAAGCTGGAGGACGCAGGTGTGGATGGACATCTCGCCTCCTGGACCATCAACTACCTCACTGACCGCCCGCAGTATGTGAGGCTGCGCGGCTGTCAGTCTGAGGTGGTAAGGTGCAGCACCAGGGCCCCCCCAGGGCACCTTCCTCTCGCCTTTCCTCTTCACCCTCTACACCTCGGACTTCACCTACAACACGGACAGCTGCCACCTCCAGAAGTTCTCTGATGACTCCGCCATTGTGGGTTGCGTGTCTGAGGGGAACGAGCTGGAGTACCGATCGGTCATCACAGACTTCGTGGACTGGTGTGAGCGCAACCACTTGTGTCTCAACTAGGGATGGGTATTGATAAGATTTTATCGATCGATGCCATTATCGATTCTGCTTATCGAGGTATCGATTCCTTATCGATACCTCTTGTGAATTTTATACTAAAAGTAGGCTTTACAGGTTTTCTTTGTATTTTACTGAGTCAAACTAAATAAATATGAAATTGTCACTGTATCCTTGATCTCTGGACATAAATAAAAATAAACAAAACGGTGTTTCGCTTTGACGTTATTAATTCAGACTGGATTCTATCATTCTAACGTGACTTGTCAGAGAGCCGCGCAGCGTTTGGAGCTGTGTGAACAGAATGGAGGATGATTCTCGTTTTTCTCGCAACAAGACAGGAGTCCCAGTTACTAACTTTAATCCGCACAAAAATGACTCACGATTTCACATATTCAGGGATGAAAGTGGTGAAAAACAAAAAAGCTGAAACCCAAAATTACCCCCCAACACCACATGCACGAAAATGTTTGAATTCTAGAAGCTCTGAAATGCAATCTGGGACTATTCCAGATGATAAACTGGAGTGAGTGCAGCATCCATTTAGTGAGAAAAAAAAAACAACTTTCCTTATTCAAATTTATTCCAGTAGTATTCTGCTCTTACTAGGATGCAGCAGTTTTCTAGCTTGGCAGATAGTTCTGGAGGAAATCACTGAAGAAATTAACACATTGAAAATATGGTTTGACCGAAACAAACTGTCATTAAACTTAAATAAGACAGGGATGAAATGGAGGTGTAAGAGTCACTAGGTGTTCACAGGAAACATTTATTTCTGTATGTATGTATGTATTTATTTATGTATGTTGTTCATTGTTAGTTTTTTATATTTTTTTCTGTTTTTATTTAGGTTCTTTTTGTCTCTTTCTCTAAAATTGTATATAATCATTAGATTAGTTATTATTGCTATTATTGTTGTGCTTGCTATTATTAATATATAAACAAAAATAAATGTAAAAAATATTACAATTTGTAATACATTTGACTCTTTTACAACAACAAACGCTTGACAGCTGCAACTGCTTAATGTTAACTTAACATTGAAAATGCCATAGACATGCTAACGCGTTAACATCGGTCCCGTTTTTAAGTTATAAAATACATCTATCCACTGTTTTAGAAGACCATAACAGGTCGGTT
The DNA here is from genome assembly GCF_902500255.1 of Thalassophryne amazonica. NCBI lineage: Eukaryota > Metazoa > Chordata > Actinopteri > Batrachoidiformes > Batrachoididae > Thalassophryne > Thalassophryne amazonica. The sequence goes on along the minus strand of NC_047118.1, from coordinate 65,491,029 downwards.
TAACATAAAAAGGTAAATAATACTCGCAGCCATATGCTCTTATGGGTTTTAGCGGGGGAAAGCAAAAGAAAAAATTAATCAACGATCAAAGGACTGCTTTGATCTGCGAATTACTACTTCGATTGGTTCAAGGTTCAAAGCAAAGCCGCGCTGCAGAAAAGTTGATTACAGACCCACTGCAGGGTCTGTAATCAGGTGTCTGTAATCAGGTGTTTCCTGAAAAAAACACCCCCAAAAACCACGGCCACTCTGAAAGACCGATAAAGGAATCGTTAAGTAAAAAGGTTATTGATGTCGGTGGATATTCGATTTCTTAACAATACCTGAAAGGAACCGGTTCTTGATACCCATCCCTAGTCTCAACACCAGTAAGACGAAGGAGATGGTGATCGACTTCAGGAGGAAACCACCACCTCACCCACCGGTGAACATCTAGGGGGAGGACATAGCGACTGTGGACAGTTTCAAATACCTGGGTGTTCACCTCAACAACAAACTGGACTGGACTCACAACACTGACATCCTGTACAAAAAAGGCCAGCGTCGCCTCCACCTCCTGAGGAGACTGAGATCCTTTGGAGTGAACAGGCCTCTGCTTAAGACCTTCTATGACTCTGTTGTAGCCTCTGCTCTGCTCTATGCTGTCGTCTGTTGCGCCCCGGGCAGCACAGAGCGGGAGAGAAAGAAACTGAATAAGCTGGACAGGAAGTCCAGCTCTGTCCTGTGCTGTCCTCTGGAGTCTCTGGAGGAGGTGGCTGAGAGGAGGGTGTTAACCAAGTTCAAATCCATCATGAACAACTCCTCTCACCCTCTGCACCGGACTGTAGTGGAGCTGAGCAGCTCCTTCAGTGACAGACTGAGGCACCCTCAGTGCAAGAAGGAACGATACCGCAGGTCGTTCCTCCCTGCTGCTGTCAGACACTACACTGTGTAACACTGTATAATAACTGTATAATATAATAACTGTATAATAACACTGTGAAATAACCACATGCAATAATATGTCCAGAAATCACTGCAATATTATGTCCACAAATCATGTGCAATAACAACTCGTTTACAAATCCCAGCACTAATGTCACCTTATCACATCTAAATTCCACTTCACATATTGTAAATAAGATGCTCCTATCTCTTTTTCAATCCCAATCATGTTTATATATATGCATATGTACTTAGATATGTACGTACACGTTTTTCTCTTTTCTGCAACTATATGTACTTATGTCTCCATATACATTTCTACACGCTTTACTTTTTCTTGTTCCCCCCTTTTAATATTATTATATTTAAGTAAATATTGGAGGAGTGGGGTACAAATAGTTATACCTAACAGCTAACGTTTGCTTATCTAGCCGGCCTTAGCAATGTTCATCGTAGCTTACAAAATAGTTGGTTCCTTTGTGTTTAATAACATTCCTCTCCTGTGATGTCTTATCCTTCTTATGTCTTATTACTTATTATATTATATATACCTTTTTCTTGAGCTGCTTGGGTGGGTATGGAGAGTTCCCATGGGATTAAAAA